>NC_058107.1:4222500-4387500 GCF_914725855.1 Thunnus albacares
CACATTCAAGCGATAATAAGTTAAAAATTAAGGACCACTGAACCATTTTCCTCAAGTGAACATAAAACTTGTCTGATCCCCCACAGACCCCTGAAAGAGTTCAGATTACCAATCAGGGTGTAGAAAGTGTGCTCCACTCTTAGATGAGCTACAGCCAAACCCTTCAGACTCTGCACCACATCAGTCCAGCCCTGCCCTAACATCTGATTCTTCCTGGTCCTTCAGATTGCTAATTTAGCAGTTGCAAACAAAAAATTTATCAGAACAAAGTAAATGTTTTTCTTACTGTGTATTTAGGCCAAAAAACAAACAAAGGGACAGAAAATTTCTCCCTGAAAGTTTCCACCCATTCCTGCAGTATGCTAAATAAGCCCACTAATCGGGGACAAAGGACCAATAAATGTTCTAAAGTTTCCCTTTGTACACAGAAAGGACATCCCTCCCCAGTGCTTGGATCAAGGTGAGCTCTGTGCCTGTTTGTGGCTATTGCTCCATGTATAATCCTCCACTGGAGTCAGCCATCCATTTCTCAACAGGAGGCTTATACAGGAACCTCCACCTGACTTTAGGGGTACAGTCTGAAGCCAAAACCTCATTCCACCTTGACTCCCTGACTTCAACCAGAGAGTGAATGTTCAGCACCTTCACTCAGCTGCAATAAAGCTGCTTCTTCCCACAAGAGCTGAAGCTACAGAGCACTGGTGTTTTCGGGGAAAGAAGCAGTCCACTCTCCTCTCATCACTCCTCCACAGGTCAGCTAGAGAACAATTTATAGCAAACACTCTCAGTGGCACAGACAGGGACTGCCAGACTTTCTCCACAATCCTCCTCAGCACTCTGGAGGACCTAATGTTAGTGATGCCTCCAAGCGTTTCCATTGATGCTTTTGTGAGATGGCCCCCTCTGTGCCATCTGTAGTCTGAAGGCTGCGGTTCTGGACAGAATGTCTTTAAGTCCTTGTCCTCCCTCTGCCACAGGGAGATACAGAACCGATGCTCTCAGCAAGTGCTGACCCGACCAGAAGAAGTTCACCAGGAGCTGCTGTACCCCTTTCACAAGGCCTGCATAAAAGAGCTACTGGTCTCCAGTTTTTTAAAAGGACCGAATCTCCCTTCTTAGATAGCAGAGAGAGAACTGCATGCCTACAGGAAGCTGGAAGTATCTCTTTTTTAAAACACCCTTAAAAAATTTCCAGAAGGTCCTGCCGCAAAACACTCCAGAAGTGTTTAAAAAAATCTGATGGTAAACTTAAGGTGTCCTGATCCTCTGAACTCAGCTGAGGAAGCCCCTGCAGAAGCTCCGCAGCAGCATGCACAAGGCTGTCTGCCTTGAACAAGTCTGTGTAGAAGTCCACTGCATGCTTCTTCATCTCAGCTGGATCTGTGGTCACCTTTCTATCAGGGAGAGGAAGACACATCATTTGTTTCCTCTGAACAAATGACTTATCTAAATTTGAAGAAGAAAGTGGTTGGTGCATCCATGTCCTCTAGTCTGGTGAAGCATGCTTGGGCTAATGCTCCTTTGGCTCTCTCTTGAAGGAAGGAATTCTTCCTGCAAGCCATAGTTCTGCTGACCAGTTGTGAGACAAAGGTGTTTTCCAGGTCTCTTATCTCTTTCTCTAACTCCTGCACAGTTCTCTTGATGTTAACTGTGAAATTGGATACATTGTTGACAAAAAACCCTAATTTGAGCCTTTCCTACCTCCCACCGAGTAAAGGAAAGAAAATTATCTTTCCTAGATCTCCAGTAAGCCCAAAACAATATGAAATTTTCACAAAAGTTAAGATCATGTAATGGTTTAATGTTAAAATGCCAAAAAGATTTTGGGTTTCAAGTGAAGGATAGAATCAGCTCCATTAAAACTAAATGATGGTCCGTAAAAGCAATGGAGAGGATCTGACAACTCTAACAGTAAAGGAACCAGATACATAAAATCTGTCTAATCTAGCTGCACTAACTCTACCATCTGATATTTTGACCCAAGTGCACTGTCTGACTGAAGGGTGTTTCATCCTCCACACATCAACCAAATCAGTTTTCTTTAAGACATCAGACAGAGGATGACTGAAGCTGTGGCTCCTCCCATGTCCTATCAAAAGTAAAATCAGTACAACAATTCCAGTCTCCAGCTGGTACAATACACTATGTTGGATCAATGCTACTTAATTTTCTTTTTATATTTTAAAAATCCTTTCACACTCAGAGCCTTGGTTTGGTGCATAAACATTAATAAAACTAAAGATAAACTCCTGTATTTCAGCTTTCACCATAAGGACTCTGCCCTTCACCATCTCTGTGCTGGATATAATGTTCACATTTGAAGTACAGGAAAATAAAACTTCTACTTCATTTATGCTATCACTGTTTTTCCTGTTGAAAAACTATATCTAGTCTTTTTTGCTTGATTATTTCTCTTATTAAGGCTCTTTTTTCTACCTCTCTGCCCCCTTTCATATTTCATGAGGCCTGCATATAAGGAGAAGAGAGACAGACCAGTAAGAAACCAGACAGAAAAAAACAGCAGAGCTGAAACATCCAGTGTTGTATGATCATGGTACCTTTATTTTGAGAGTTTCATTTTCTTTACCATTTTAGCTTTAGTCACTTTTACATCTTTCCTTAGACCAGTGACATGTTTCTTGAGATGTTAACATTTCTTTCCATCCAGTAACCATCTAACCCAACAACTCTCTGAAGTAGAGTGTAGTAACTGACTGAATGAATTTGTCAACATCAGGAAAGTAATCTTTGACATTAACTTTTTTACAAAATGTGTCATCCAGAGAGCCATTTATCTCCTCTAATGAATACAAGTCTACATTCTGAGAGACGCTGTCCACTACAGAACCACTATCAGATTCAGATTCACACTCCATGTCAGTCACATGGCAACCAGCAGGCTTCATTACCTGCTGACCTGCAGCAACTCAGCCTCCTGTACAGCAGAACACTCCGCATCCTGCTCTGACCTCCCCATGTCATCCTCCCTCTGCCCTGTCCTGACCACAGGCTCAGCCTCCACCTCCCCTGCTGAATTATCTTTAGACCCGGAGCTGCCAACACCATCAGCTCCAGATACAGAGCCACCAACACCAACGTCCCCAGCCACGGAGCTGCCAGTATCGGTGGCCCCAGACACAAACCCACCAGCCTCACTCCGCACAGGAGGAGCAACCTCAGGTGGCGTTAGCTGTCTACTGTTCCTCTCCCCGCTGTCGGTCACAGACAAGCAACCCGCTTGTGACCCACATCTCCACACTCAAAACACTTAATGTTCCCAGAACTAGCATACACCATGTAGAACCCCTCCTCATGCCTAACACGGAAGAGACATCCAATGTTTGAGTTGGAGAGTCCAAAAACACAAACACTTGTCTCCGTAGAGATTTAACATGCTTCAGCCTGGCGTCCTTACAACCCAGAGTCACCGTCCAGAATCTGCTCGCAAACCTCCCGAAGCGCTTCAATTCTTGCTCCCGCGCCTCATTGGAAATAAACGGAGGGACCCCAGACATGGTGACCCAGATGGAAGGCACTTGGATAAACTCATCATTTAAGTACAAGCCACTCTCTACGCACTGATTGCCAAACTCCTGCTCCTTCAAAAATACAACCACCGCTTTATTCATGCTTGAGGCACATGAGATGTTTCTGTGCCCCACTTGTTCTCCTACCGCCGACAGCACCTGCTCCACTGTGGTACTGGGCTGTGGCACCACCCTCATTCCATGCCTCAGAGACAGGGATGGTGTCTCAGAGGATGCAATCCCCATCAGAACAGCCACCAAACACACACCAAACCATACTACCAGCAACTGAGAGAGAGAGAGAGGAAGAGAGAGAGAGAGAATAAGGGCCATGTGAAAAATTTATTAGAGTTCTGAGTTTAAAGTCAGAAGTCTGAGATTTAACTCAAATTCTGACTTTATTCTCAGAGAAATGGCTGACCAGTTTTCACGTCACCTTTTAGTAATAGCTCAGCTCGCTCAAGTTTTTTCACATGGTGTGCTCTAAAAAATGCAAAAACTTTTAATGAAGAATGGACAGACTCTTGGGTTACTTCCCACAGGCAGTTCAAAACCAATATGTCTCATGTAAGCACAAAACTTTTGAGCAAATATATCCACTCAAATGATCTGAACTGAAGCCACAGAAAATAAACGATCTAAGAGCCCAATATGATCGATCTGATTTATTTTAGGATGGATATTTTTTCAAAAGCTCTCTGTTATGCATTTTATATTTAAATGCAGCTCTCATTATACTTGAAATGAGAAAAGATTCACTATTACAGTACTTAACATCTGTGTATAATAGAATGTTAGTTTCTTTCATGTTGTTGGTGCTCTTCCACACCTCACATCATCACATCAACTGTATTAATGTTTCTATGCGTTGAAGCAGCAACACTGGAGGCCAAGCATGTTTGGAACAGGCACTGCAATAGTCTTCAGAAGTTTGATAAATACGACCCAGATAGCAGCTAACATTGTCTGCCTCATAAGATAAATATAACATTGTTTCATTTAAGTAATCTAGTTTAATAAAATGCTTAGAAAAGACTCACAGCTAAAGATAGAATATTCACACAAAATATATAAATATGATGAAAAAATGTAAAGTGATTGAGGATGTAAAAGAGCTGGAATAGCAGTATAAAAGAGATGGAGAATTTAAATATTTACAGTAAATATATCGTATAGTATATTAGTGCTGCTGTAAAACAATGAGAGCAATATGAGCTAATGAAAAAGACAAACTTTTCAGCATTTATACACCATTATCCACACTACCAGGCTTATTTATGGAAGTGACAGGAGTTTTCATATACAGTGTATTTTAGACATGTATAAGCATGCAGACGTGTTCAGAGACATGTGTCACCTAAATAGTCTTTTTCTCTCCAGAGGAGCCAATGATGGCCAGCTGCCTGCCCAGTAGGATGGCCCTCCCCATGTCTCCCAGTGGCCATCATGCTGCAGCCGTGGCTGCCCAGGCAGCAGCGGCTCAGGCTGCAGCACAGGCTGCAGCTGCCGTCCAGGTGGCAGCTCTGGAGCAGCTCAGAGAGAAGCTGGAAAGTGGTGAACCACCAGAGAAGAAGATGATGATGGTGGCAGAGGAGCAGCAGAGGCTCATGCAACAAGCGCTGCAGCAGAACCTGCTGGCAATGGCCACTCAGCTGCCCCTCAACATCAAACTCAACAACAGAGGTAAGGTAATTCAAGGGGCTTTGATAAGACTGATCTGAGTTGTTCTGAGATGTTCTCACTGTGTTGGAGTCCCCTCCTTCTTTCAAAAACACATCAGTGAGCCACACTGTTGCAATGGGGGAGATGTTCCTTCATTACCATCAGCACACACAATGTCGTTTATTTTGGGTTCCACACACACTGCCCTGCTGCCAGAAATACTCACTACGGCACCAAATGTATATTATTCCACTGCTGAAAATAGACCCCAGCAATTTCACTATTTCTTCCTGTTTGAGTAATGTTTGTTAAAAAGTCGTTTACGTCTATTCACACCTGGCATTAACATACGCCTCCACATGCGTCTTGAGTGACCACTTCTGATCGGATCTCACTTCCTCGCTCTATATGCAAATAAATTATTTCCATTTGCAAAGCCCAAACTCATTTGTTTTGAACCAGCGAGTGGGTCTGAGCGGGAGGAGGAGCAGGGGTCTGTGTATCTTCTGTCCAAAGCTGTGTTCAACTTGTTTGATAACAGGATAAACAAATATACAATGCCCATCCTATCAATTTACTCTAGCGCCTTGTCTATATATATATATATATATATATATATATATATATATATATATGTGTGTGTGTGTACATATATATATATATGCAAATATAGAGTTATATGCGCATTTACACATGAGGCACAGCAGCATAATTTCATTGATTATTTAAATCTCCAGACATGCCAACAGGATTGGTCAGGATCTAATGTTAATTAATGTTCTGTGTTCTTCTACACATCCAATAAGTCAGCTGTTACACACACAGTCCAGGTTCATACTGTTTGGAGTAAAGCAGCCGTCCTCCTGATAAATCCTGAGCTCATTTTATGTCGAGCAGCGCAGCAAAACTAAAACCTGTAGTTATCAACTTGACAGGACAGAAGGAAACTATCCAGCAATGTTTAGCTTCTGAAATATTTTTTTTAGACAGGCAAGCAAAAAACAAGTTATTTCCTGGTTTTGATTTAATTTCTCTTCTAGTTGATTTGATGAGGAAAACCAGTTACGAGAACAAGAAAAACAGGAAAAAATGGGAAGTGGATTACTTTTTTTTTTTTTTTAATTCACATGAAAAACAGAAAAACAAAATAATTAATTTCTTTATCCTGTTATCAAACAAGTTGAACACAGCTTTGGACCAGGAGGCAGCAATGCGACTCCTGTGCCTAAGCTGCAGGAAAATAGAGGACGTCAGTTGAGTAGGTGGTCCTTCAGTGTGGCCCAGGATGCGTTGCGTTTAGTTAGTTATCAGATCTCAGTGTCTCCTCAATGCGTCTTGGGTGCGTTCACACCTGTACTTAGGGCTGTCCACTTGTGGTCGGATCACCCGAGACACATGTTAATGCCAGGTGTAAACAGGGCCAATGTGTCTACCAATGGGTGATGTGTCAACAGCAGCTAATGGCCCTTCCAGTGAGGCTGTCTGAGATCCCACTGAGAAACGCCTGAACCATTAATGTGCACATAGTTCATCATGTAACATGTATGATTTGAGCTCAGTTCCACAGATGTTATGAAGAAATAGTTCTTCACCACAGGCAGAAGCCGGCTTGTCATGAATAAAAATGCTCATCTGGCCCAGCTTTGGCTTCAGCCAGCATAGCTCATGACAAACCATAAGTCACATATGACTTAATGATAGAGGCTAAAGGAAGAATAAGGGGCCTATCTGCTCAAGTGTGATATCATTTCTGTCTGCATCACTGCCTCTCTCATATTAGTCATAATAGTGGGCTTTGCACTTGATACGTGATGGAAAAATGAGTGAGAATCTTTCTCAGGTCCCACGCTGGTTGTCTGGCTTTGGCCCTCACATATAAACACTGTCATTTAAAGATTACATCCAAACACTATTATTTGTCTCTACCCAGATGCACTTAGATGGATAAAATTTTGTTTACAGATGGTTTGATATCACAGCAGCTCCCTGAGATCACTGTGTGTGCAGTGTTAGTCTGTTTTCTTAAGACATTTCCATTATTTCAGAACCAGTCACATTTATTCAAGCAAGTTTTCCAGCTGCGTGTGTGCTGTGATAGGGTTCATCTATAACTGACATGAACAAATGGCTGTAACATCTTTTGACAGTTCTTTCTCCCCAGAACTCTTTAATAAAGCTCTCCTTATCCTGTCACTCTCTGAATTATCACCAATACTCCACCGGGGCGCTCTACTTGCTTCTTCTGTTCCCTTTCTAAATGCTCATATTGAGTTTTTCTCTCTCTCGTTCTCTGCCTCCTCTCTTGACAGATGATAGACAAGAGACCGCATTGAACCTGTCTACCAACGGCATTAGCAGCATCAACATGTCAATAGAAATAAATGGAGTTGTCTACACAGGTAAATAGAGGGGCCGTTTGCTGATGTAATTGCAGGCAGGAAATTCAATAAGTTATAGCAGCACCCTGGTGCTTAGTCCTCTACGCAATTTGATGTCTTTGCTATAAAATCCATCGTAATGAAGTGGCAGTCCAATAGAGTTAAAAAAGTTAAATATCTCAAAATTGGGCTTGTGGATTCGAGGTCGATGGGGCTTATTGTCTTATGTGCCTGCCTAGTGTGCGTGTGTGTGTGTGTGTGTGTGTGTGTGTGTGTGTAAATGGAGGTAGCTTGTGTCTTGAGGTAATTACTGCCTTTCTACTTTAACATAGGCAATTCATGTCAGGGTATAAGTCTGGTGGCCGTCAACTTCATATCTGAGCTCCCACTCTGAGAGCCAGTGTTCAGCAGTAGAGTGTTGATTTGATCTAGCTCATCCTGCCACCGACTGAAACTCACTTTAATCTGTCTTTATTTTGAGTTCTGCAGATAAGTATGCTGAAATATAACTCAGGACTGTTGACTGTCTATTATTTATATAATACAGGGTTAAATACAATGGTACAAATATCAATATAAGTTTTTAATGGAATTAATAGGTTGTAATTTTACATTTCACATTTTTTAAGATCATATTTATTGTTGATTATGTCTTTAGTAGCAGCTTTGAAAAAGCTAAATAGATAGGTATGTATAGTTAAGTAAACTGTAACTGTAAAACTCGATGGCCAACACAGTCATGTCAAGTGAAGTCAAATTTATTTATAAAGCCCAAATCACAAATTCGTCTCAGAGGGATTTACAGTCTGTACCAGGACAGACAGACATGAAATACATCTCATAGTATATGAGAAGTAGATCTATAATACTGAAAGAGAATCTGTGGCACATAATGGCATATAGTTTTAAAATATATTGTAATAATGTCTTATACATTATACTAACCTGCTGAACATACCTGCAGAGGAGAGGACGGATTTTCTTTAAGCTGTAGTTATAGTATTAGTTTTGATATTATTACATTTTGTCACATGCTGAGAATTCTAGCATCTTTCAAATTATTCTGACAGCATGCATTTCTGTTTGTAGAAAAATAAGAAATAAGACAAGGGGTGCGGTATTGTGTTTTTACTTAAAGCTTATTCATCTCAGTGTCCCTGAGTCAGACCCATGGGGTGAAGGGGAAGGGGTATTTTTTGATACCAGTGCTGGGGGGGAATCAGTTAGAACTTTTCAAATCCTGCACATAGTGACTTTAAAGAGCAACTTAACTTTAAATCCACTGTATATACTATCAACTGATTCTGGTCCCGGTCAGTTCTTTGCCTTTTTCCAGAGCAAATCCGGAAATTCTGTCCTCTAGACTGAAAAACAAAAATCTGTGAAAAATCAGTTACGTTGCCTTCTACACCGCCAAAGTACAAGGGAACATAACGTTCACTAATCATGACATATAAAACAGAAATCAACTGTCGGCGGTGTGGAGAGTTCTATTTCATCCCACCTGACTGCCACAGATGGTAAAAATCCAGATGTTACATACTGCCACAGAACAATAGCTCATACATAGAACTATAGTTACATATGTAACTAATTTAGAAAATCCAATCTGAAGATAATTAAAGAGATTGTGGACTGTCAATTACGAATAAGTGAAACGCAAGCTGCCGGTGTCGACAGATGTATTGATTAAAACGGAGACGGACACATCAAGTGTGGTAGGTTCAAAATAAATCGGTGTTAAGTTGCCCTTTAATTACAAATATTTTTGAAAAACGTGCAGCAGACATTGTTTGACAACAATCAAACTCAAATCTGTTCATAAGTAGGTTTTCATACGAAATTAAAATGAACCTAAACCAATGACTGCCTAGAAGGTATGAAAAAGTGATGTCATTTGTAGTACACAGACTAAAACACATAAAAACACTGGCATGGTCCTTTAAGAAGTGATGCCAGGACAGCATGGAGTTTAAGGCTGAGTTTGACTTGATGTTTGCTCCTCAGGTGTCCTGTTTGCTCGGCAGTCGGCCATAGCAGGGATGACGGGACACCGTGGGAAACACAGCAACTGTCAGACTCAGGGAAAGACCAGTCCCACACAGCTCCAACCATCCTGCTCCTCTTCTTCATCCTCCTCCTCCTCACTGCACGGACACAGAAATTCCTCCCCGTGAGTTTCTAGTCCATCCTCACCTCCTTCTCCTCCTCCCACCCCATCAGGGAGGAGTCGGACACACGATCATCAATACACTCCAGTTGTTTTTGAAGGAGGCTTTCTCTTCATCAGAATTCTTGTAGGTCAGCTAACATCAAGTTGAAAAGCAACAAACTTGTATTCACAGATTAAATACTTTGGGAAGAGATCTGCTCCTGCTCCATTACCCCTGCTCCTCCTGCTCCTAATTAGCAGTGTGTTTCGAGGACATTCGACCTTTGTGTGTTATCATTGTCTCTCATGTCCTCAGAGACACCTGTTCAGTGTGGAACAGCTCAAAAGCATGATCGCTACTCAACTTGAGGTGCAACATGGACGAAGCCAAATGAAGATTCCCACTTGTGCACCAGAAAAAATAAGGTGGCTGAACAGCTAACCTTCTGCAAGGAATCACAGTTGATCTGTTTGTAGGCTTTATAACAGACCTCAGAAACTCACTACTTATAACTAATACCAAAGAAGAAAACAGATCTATGCTTGTTCAACACATTCAGCATTTACAGTGAACTTTAGCACCAATGATCAAACCTGAAGAATATAGCAAGAATACAAACAGACAAAGCACATCTGAGGAGGAAATCACTGTCTAGACTGCATAACAGTTTGTTCTCATCAGAGACTTGTGACAGTATCTCTCCACCATATCAGACGTTCCACTGGACAGTTAGTTGATAATGTGTCAACATATAGGCAGCAACATGGCTAGACAGTGATGTATCTGTGGATCCACGCAGTGACATTAGAAGTGAAAGTGAAGTGTTTAATGTGGATTTTTGTAGTATGGTTTAGTGACAGTAAATTGTGTTCTCTTAAACACAGTCAGCTCAGTCCACAGAAGACAAGCAGCTGCTTTTTGTTTTGTTAGCCTGATAACTAGTCAGCAGGCCAACTGAACCAAGGACGTCTGGTTTAAGTTAACACACAGCGCTATCCACTAGTAGCAAACACAGTGTCCCAATCCATATTGTATACTAATACTATATATATGTTACCAGGATCTGATTAACCTGTTAAAGGCCCCCCCCCACCAGCCCATTAGTTAACCCTACCCCAGGTCTGCTGTGTGTCAGTTACTTTCTGATGATTTGACTATTCAAGGATCTGCACCATGTAAGGATATCAAGTCAAATATGAAATGTATTGAACCTACATTTTGACACAGGGCCCTTATGGGTAGTTGCCAGCTCCACACACTAAACACAGACTAAATATGAACATTGGAAGAAGAAATTGAAGAAAATTAGTAAAATGACGTCAATTGTGAGCCTAGAACACCATGTGAGATTTCAAGTTAGAACACTTCATCAAAGATTTATTACTTACCACCAACTGACATGTTTCCACATCTCTCCAGCCATGGATGTACATATTATGAGAACTGGATACCAGACACCATCTGAATGAAAACTGCTCATACTGCATATATGCCAATGACATTTTCTCTCTTCCTGGTTTGCTTTCGTGTGGTGCGCTCCAATGCACATGTGTATTAGTGTCTCTTGCTGGCCCCTGACCTGTTCTATCAACTTTACATTCAGATGATGTCACACGCAAAAAAATGTTTTTCTGGTCTCTGGGAGTTTTACAGGTATTACAATTTCATGGTTTGATTTTTAAGAAAATACAAGGTAGTAATTGGCATTGTTTGGCAATTTAGGCCTTTCAACAGTTTCCCAGACATCTCTTTTATTTTGTCTGCAGGGAAAATGCTTCTTTTTTAATGTAGTACAGAGGTTGGCCACTGGGACAAACTGGCAGCAAGGCTCATTGCCTCTTCTGTTATGCTGCGTATTAAAAACTGCACTTCACACAGTTAGGATGAGTATATAATATGAATTTGGGACACGGTTATTAGCTTTTCATATGTTAGCCAGTTAGATGTAGCATGAACAACTTTATGACAGGCTAATATTAGCCAAACAGAGCATTCTTCACATGTATTACTGATGAAATAATCTGTTCCTGGTTACAAACTGCCCAAAAATGATCAATGTTATGTTAAGACAGCCATGGTGTTCATGTAAAAAAAACAAAAAACAAAAACAAAAGAGCTGTTCATAGCTCCTGCATAATGGCCATTAGAGGGAGTATGACATCACTTGGAAGCCCTTATGGAAGGCAGCTGAGGACATTAATTTATTCTTTTTTCTAGGTTTTCTAGGTTTTCTTCAAAATAAGTCTCATGTGATTTTGACATGAGATTACGAGAACACATTGTTGTGATCATAAAATGAATTATTTGTTGAGTGAAGATCACAAAATATGAATACATAATTATTTTGAAAAAAAGCTTGTTAGGAAAGATCACAGATCATCCTGTTCTGTACAAGCATTGTTCCGGTCCAGTGCTTTCCTCTTTCATTAGGGTAAATATTGCAACCAACATCATTGCTTCACTGTTGTGGTTGTGGTAAGAAATACTTACAAAATCTCTGCTTAAGCTGAATGTGGTAGAGCTGCAGCACACAAGATTGCATTGCTCTTTGAAGAAATCTTCCACAACGCACATTGACTAAAACCAGGACCACTAGTGACTAGACACTAGCAGCGATGTTGGTTAATATGATAAGACAGAAGCACAAAGCTGATGTGATATTGATGGGGAAATGACAGAGCCTTGGAAAGAAAACAATCAAGAGAGTCCTCGTGTGGCACGGAATTCTTAGAGAAATGATGGTAACAGGAAAGGGTAGAGCATTTCAGGCAGTGGGTGAACAGAAATAGAGGTGACAGCAGGAAATACAAAGACTGGTAGCCTGTAGGAAAGAGTCATCAGTCACACAATGGTTTTATATTGTGAATAGAATCCAGGTTTCTTTTTTTTAAGTAATGCACTTGTGTCCAACATCAGAGAACTTCTCCTTTCATTTCTTTCATTTTCTTTCTCTCTCTTTCTTTCTTTCTTTCTCTGCTTTCATAAAAATATAAAATATTTTCTTTATTGTGAAGGGTAATGGGAACCAGTTTGAAGATATATGGTTTTTTATTGAGGCAGTTAAAGCTTTTAATTGCAGATTTTATTTATTGTTTTATATTCAGTCCTGCAAACGTTGCATTCAGTTCCACCACTTTGTTTGCAAACCCTTTTTAAGAGTCTTCTTGAATGCAGATACCTCACCAATCTACCTGTATATAATCATAGTAAAGTATGAATACAAGATATACCTCATCATTTATTTTTATTGTACAGCCACTTGAAAATCAATGTTTTTCTTCAACAGATCACTGGATTTTTTTTTTCATATTTTGTATGATTATACCAAAGAAGGGAATATTTTATTGATACACATCTACCTCATTTGTTATAGACTGTGCCAACAAGCATGTCCACAATCTTAATTGCCAGTGTATCCATGCTGTTTCATATTCATGTATTTATGTGAACACAAAATGCTTTTCAGTCAAAGAAAAAGAGATGGATTATATTAGAGAATCAAGCAACATGTTCAAAGTGTTTTTTACATTGGGTGTTGTGCCGGCGCAACAAAACAGTCTTTAGTGAGACACAGTAGGACGCTTGTCAAAACTGTTGAAATCTGCATGAAAAAATATAGAGAAAGACAGCACCTTGCACCAATGGATGCCAACCACAAATTTCATATTTGTCATCCAGTTTGTCATCCATTTGTTATTTGTAGGACCCAATGATGGCAATGTCAGTCGGTCATAGGGTTGAAGGGTTTTCTGTAATTTTAAAATCATTGCTTCCCAGGAATATGACTCTTTTCCCAGGAATACATGATTTCTTGCTATTAATACAGTTTGATTAATGCATAGAACTGCAGATGTTTTCTGGAATATTCTTATGTTTCTGATTTCATATACATTAGCTTATGAGGTCATATTTTTAGTAGAACAACACTGTGAGATGCAGTTAAAATCTCAAAAACAGTAAATGAAAGAAAGTGAGCTGAGATTATTCTGTCATACATACTGTTCTGAATAGATCAGGCAGGCTTAAAAGACCCCGCTGCAGCAGAAAATTGGATCCAGTCATATTGTAATAACAGTAATTCAAGGTTGCACTTCAGTGTTTAGCAGTTGCGTGGCAGTGATAATGAAGTTTGGAGAAGGTGTCTGAAACACACAGCTGAAGACATTTAAGCATACATTGTTCAAAATCTGCAGGTATTTTTCCCGGTAACAGAGATTTGATTTTGGGGAGACTTCCTGGGAAATATCAAGATTGCAATTCTCAGTATTCCACCCTAGGGGATCTGTCAACCTTTCTGGTCAACGCTTATTTCCAGAACAAGAACACAACTACTGCCCCAATTTCCATCAAATATGCTATGGATGTTCATGGTTCCTTGAGGGTGGTTCTGATAGATTGCGATGATTCCCTGACCTTTCCTCTAACATCACCATCAGGCCAAAAATTTCAGCTTGCACAAAAGTAGATAAAGATATTACCGTTGAATATACTGAGCTTATTCATGCTCCCCAGAGGATGAAGCCTTTTGATTTTAATTACACATGATGTGTCTTCAGATTCACCACTCTTAAAGCTCTCAGAACAGTCTTGTCGTGTGCTTTCTTGAGAGCTGCTGTCTCCTTCTCTGTGCAGTATTTTTCATACAGATTGTTCATAGATGTTGATTTTAGCCAAATGCTAGACCTAGTTCAGTTTCATGATGACAGTGTAACGCTCCCGGCTGATTACTGGTGATGAAGCTAATAATACACTGTGTGACTGTGTGTATAGATGGTGATGTTGAAATTGTACAAACACAATCATGCAGCAGAGGACAATCCTCAGCCACTGCGATGAGCTGAATTCTCAGCTGTCAGTTAAGCTGTTGAAGGTGGTTGTGGTTTATAATTCTCATGTTTACTTGAAATGTGTTCTTTAGCAATCACACAATTTTGCAGGTAGTTAGAGCAAAGGCCCAGGAAAAGGTCACTTCCTTATACACAGACTTGGTGTCGCATCCTTGAGTACTGAAACCATAGAATCAGCTCAATACGAATGGACTTGAAGTTTTGTTTTTTTCAAGCAGCTGGGCTAGACAGACCTCTATCATCTGGGAAGTCTGGCATGACAGCTCCAGCTATGGTAGTGTTTGTATTGTCCTGGCAAAGCTCAGGTCTTCTCAGACCTCAGATAACTTAATTATTATCTATCCCAGAAGAATACAGACATGTTTATCCATCATGAATAGAGTTGTGATATGGACAAAGGTATTTAAGCCATTTTGGTTTCTGGAAGTAAAAGTCTCATTTATTTTCTAAAAGATAATGTGAGATGACTGACTGTTGGAACTTGAATTGGATGGACATGAATCTCTCCCGGTTAAGTCATCAGTACAAAAAGATGAACAACTGTGAAGGAGAGAAGTCAACCAAGACCAATACCAAGCGGTATTTCAATCAGAAACCTCCAATAAGCAGGCTTATATGTTGTGTTTTTCACTAACATTAAGATGATACATTGCACAGGTCTGATAAATATGAATTTAAAAACTGTGGCACAGTGTGTTTTTCTCATTGTAAAGTGTTCTCAGTTTTCTACAGAAGAAAAACAATTGCACTGGTCATTTGTCGAATCCCCAAGGATCTGAAAAGGACCTCTTGTGGCCATACAAATTATGACTTTTGTCTTTCCGAAGCAAAGCATGTGAAACTGTTCACTTATTGTCTCCTGCCAGCTGTCAACTTTGGTTTCTTTTGACCATAACCACAATTGTTCTCTAACCTTAACCAGTTGTGTTTGTGCCTAAACTTTACCAAACCTTAACCATAAAGTTCAGATCAGACCAGATTCTGTCACCCAACAAACATTTGTAATGATGAAGTTACAGTTGTTCAAGGAAATTTCGGTCACTCAGAGGCTTAGAATGTTGAAAATACAGAGAAAGATGTTTCCTATTACAGTCAATACAAACAAATACTCAGTCAGTGAGTGGGGAAGAAATCCTGCACCATCTTTGCTTTTGACATGTATAATTGTATGTATTGACTTTAATGGAAGACCCTCTGTGGTCAGATTGAGTCAGGTTGTTTTGTTACTTTACACATACCTCGTTTCATTTTTATCCCACCATATAAGTTTCTAATGAAATTGCCTTTAGTTAGTATTTTTAACATTCTTCTCGTAACAAATTTTGTGAATCTGAGCAATGCGATCATGATGATGGTCCTTGTCAGGGCTCATTCAAGAACAGAAGTGCAACTGTGTATTTTTCTGCTTCCATGATCCAAATGCTTCTGACTTAACAGATTCTCTGTGTAAACGCAGCACTGGCACAGTCTATTCCTCCTAACTGTCTTTTCCCCCTCCTGTACGTACTGCTGAATGATGCTAATCACTGAATACTTAAGATGACTGTGAAGCAGCTGCATGGAATCACTGGCCTTCTTCTCACCAAAGAGTTTTTCAAACTGTGACCACACTCACTTTGTTTTTTGGGTATACCCAACAGAAGAGCAGACAAACAAAGAGAAAGCAACAGGTATGTCTGCAGAAGTAAAATTTTAAAAAAAGAATTGACTTATGTAATCAAATAACATGTTGTTTACATTGTATTTTAGCTATGCTATGCTGGTAGTTTTTAGACACTAATGGCTTTATTAGCTGTGTATGAAGCTTTAAATGTTTCTTTTATTTCCCTTTTGTTCATCTTGGATGAATCCAGTGCATTATGGGAATGCTGGATTGTGGTGCTCAGGGGTTAAAAATGTACAAAAAAAAGGTGAAAGATTTTCCTGTTTTGCCATTTGACTTGTAGCGTATTTAGAAATAAAATCATGCTTTTAACTGCAGTGAACAGCTGTCTGCCTCATTTTTATTCTTCTACATTGTAATACTTTCATTCATAATTGAGTATGTTTCAAAACATCAGCAGCTAAAAACCATTTTAGATTTGGAGGCACTAACAAATTCAGGTCCATGTTTCTTTATATTGAAGAAATGGACACAGCCAACATCTCACAATGAATCTAAAAATACAGAGAAGGTCACAGATAGACTGTATACGCAGTATGTCAGTATAGTAGTTGTATGTCGTATATACAGTATGTCATGATTCCTGCCTCAGTCCTGTGTCCCTACCTGTTGCCACCTCCCCAGTGGCTTTCTCCCCTCTCGCTCCCCGTTTGTATGATTGTGAGTGGAGACAGGTGTGCTGAACTCAGAGTGGAGCCCCACCAGCTGCAACCCATTCCATGATCAATATCTCTACTTATACTGAAGCCTGCCAGATCGTAGCCTCTGCATTACACTTCAAGCCATTATCTCATTGTTGCCTGTTTTCCTAGTTTAACCCTGTCTCCTGTTACCCGTAGTCCCATCTGCTCTGTCTGTGGTCCCTGTCTCCTGTCTCTCGTCTTGTCCCTGCAGTCCCCGGGGCTAATGTTAGCTGGGAGGAAAGTGTGAAGAAGCAGCTGGTCTGATGGGCAACTGAGTGAAGTGGAGCCTGCGGAGGAAGCATCGGGACCGTCAGGG
The DNA here is from genome assembly GCF_914725855.1 of Thunnus albacares. NCBI lineage: Eukaryota > Metazoa > Chordata > Actinopteri > Scombriformes > Scombridae > Thunnus > Thunnus albacares. Next base: position 4,239,730 of record NC_058107.1, read on the forward strand.
TGACACAGTCAGGCGGCGGAGGAGAAGGTGACATATCGGCCTCTCATAATCAGCAGAATTTGCCAATGCCGATATTTCATTTTAGAGCTTTTATTGGCCGATATCGATGACGTGCCGATAATATTATGCATCCAACTCTACAGTTAAATGTTAGCTGGTAAAGTTATCAAGCTGTAGGATGTCAGAGAGTCCACTTTATCCATGTATGGATAAAGTGGGCAAAAACAGACAAGAACACGAGCACTCTTAAAAAGAAAATTCTTCAAGGTAAAAAAAAAAATAAAGATAATGTGGTAATTCAAAAAGCTGTTAAATCTTAAACCAGCTGCAGTGAAGATTGGTGCCTAGTGGTGACCCAGTGATGCTGTTCAAATTTGAGATCACATGACGCATTTCTTTGGCTCAACTAATCAGCTCACGACCTCACAGACACTGCCTGTCATGACCCGATAAACACTGAGACAAATTTAAAAACTGAAAGTAATCGTCTGCAGAAGCATAAGAAAACAAGGCCACCTTGAAGTATTTGAATTCATATGAAAGAAATAATTATTTCAAACGTATGTTTAAATTATTTCATCTGCACCATGAATTTGAGAGTTTTGTTTGAAAATATTACAAAATATTCTTCAAACTAGTGATTTTCTTTACAAAAGGGAAAGCTGCTACCTTTAAATAGAGTAATATAATGGTGTCTGCAATAGTATGAATATTACTGTGATTTTCTACAGTACCATGTCTTATTTATTTATTGGGACCATGTACAGTGTTAAACATAAATGTTACCATTTGATGTACTGTACCAGAGTTAGCTTATAGCTAATTTTTGTCTGCAGTCCCTTCGGCAGGTCACAATTAAAACATAGAATAGAACAGTAACAAACAGTACAAAGCAAAAAACACACAGGACACACAAAGTTTCACACAATAGCACATCACATACACCCACAATATTAACTAGAAATTAATAATGTAAGCTTGTCAAATTAAAAGCAAGATTATTTGCATTCATGAGAAGACCATGAGATAAAGTGTAGAGTCAGTGGTTACAGAGCTGAGTAGCTTTTACCAGACCTTTTAATTTTGTCTTAAACGTACTGATGGAACTGTAGCTCTTCATATCATCAGGTAGGACATTCCACTGAATTGCACTGAATTGGTATGGTACAATCTCCACTTTTATTCGAATACAAATACAAATGCCTCAACAAATACAGATACAAATACAAATACTGGGCTCTTTGCACATCCCTAGTGTGTACACAACAGTGTCATCTGCATACATTTGCAGTTCTATATCATGACACTGTTGAGGGAGATCACTAATATATAGGCTAAATAATAGGGGACCTAACACTGACCCTTGTGGAACACCCATTGTATACTTCATGTTATTGGACAGTGCGTCACAAACTTTAACACATCATATCCTATTAGATAAATACGACATCCAAAACAGGCCAGTGTTTTAAAATGGTCTTCTTGGGGATATATGCCTGAGGGGTGTACATGGTGATAGAGGAGACAGAGTAACTTTTATCTTTTTTGACACTTGTAAAAGGTCAGAGCAGGATTTAGAAAGAGTAGCCTCTGTCCAAGAAACATTTTTTCATCGCAGCAGCTTTATCAATTAATTCCTCATTATTATTGCATGGCAACAGCAGTGCATGTGTGACATATAGGGTATTTATGTGTATCTGCCCACTCAAGTGTGACATTATTTTATGCATATGATACTGATTTTGTATCTTTACAGATGCCATATAGATACCCCCCATTCAATTTAAGGCATAACTGATTTGAGTAAAGGCACGAGAGCAAATCTGCATTCTTCAGTTGGCAGTTACACCCAGAGTAAAGCTACTGAAGACCAGCAAAATCACAGTTTGTTTTCATTTATTCATGCAGAATAAAACCATCCCTCTTTTTAAAAAAAGTATGCTCATCCTGAGTCCAGTGTGATTCGTGGGTGCAACACATGCAGATGCAGCAGCCTAAAATTGAACTACATTTTTGTTTTAATTTGCTATTTTTTTGCCTTTATTACTGAAGCATGTATTTCTTATGGCAGAAATACACTCATCAACTTTGGAGTTGAAGTGCAGGGATTGAATTAAATGCAGCAGACCTTGAAACAATTACTGCTAACGGCATCTCCCAAACACCCATCCAGTCCAGCCGGACCAAACGTCACTGCAGGTGGTGCCATCGCCCCAGAAAGAGAGGGAAGAGATCAGAGCTAAGCTAACCCAGCTTGGATCTAAGACTATTCCTCTACCCAGCCTACTTCTTTGCTAATGTCCGATCACAGGAAAATAAAATGGAAATAAGAGACTAACTCAGCAACGGGAAATCAGAGACCTGGAGACCATCTTCACAGAGACCTAGCTCCATCCCAACATCCTGGATCAAGCTATTGCACTTGATGGGTGGACTGTGTTGCACACTGACAGAATACAAGACTTTGGTAAGAGGAGAGGAGGCAGACTCTGTGTTTACATCAATGATGATTGGTGCTCAAACGCAGTCAGAATGGATGGACAATGTTTACCAGATGTCGAGTTTTTAATGTTAAGATGTTGACCATATTATCTGCCCAGAGAATTCACCAGTGTGTTTGTTGTTGCTGTTAACATTCCTCCAGATTCAAATTCAAAAAACGCACTACAGGAATTGTATGAGGTCATCAGCATTCATGTGACAAAAAAAACGGATGGTATTTTTATTGTAGCTGGTGATTTTAATCAAACAGACCTCAGAACTGTTTTATCTAAATTCCACTAACATGTCCACATCCCCACCAGGGGAAGTAATACCCCAGACCATGTTTATAAGAATATTCCTGGCAGCTACAATGCCCTCCCTTGTTCCCATTTTGGTCTATCAGACCATATTTCCCTGCTTCTCCTGCCTAGTTACTTTCATTGAATAAAAAGGATCAAACCATCAGTAAAAACTGTTAATGTGGACAGATGAAGCTACAGCAGCTCTACAGGACTGTTTTGAGTGCACAGACTGGCACATGTTCGGAGATGCTGCCACCCAGGAAGATACATCAACAGTGACATCATACATCAACAAATGTGTTGATGATGTGGTGATCACAAAGACAATAAAATCATTCCCCAACTAGAGAGCCTAGATGAATGGAGAGGTGAGGGCTCTATCTAGAGCCAAAAAAGCTGCCTTTCCGTTAGGTGACAAGGAAACATACAACACCGCCAGAGCAAGACTGAAAGCTGGCATCAAGGAGGCAAAGTGGAGACATCAGCAGAGATTGGAGAGAGACCTCTGACACTTTTAACATATCACTGTCACAGGAGAGAGCTCCCACCTGCTTCAAGACAGCCACCATCATCCCTGTACAGTAAAAGTCTGCAGTGTCTAGTCTAAATGACAACTGCCCTGTGGCACTCCCATTCTGAATAAGTGCTTTGAAAAACTGGTCTCAAGCACATCAAAGACAACATCCCAGACAACCTGGATGCCATCTCCACTGTCCTCCACTCAGTTTTCACACACCTTGAAAATAACAACAATTACATCAGAATGCTGTTTGTTGATTTCAGCTCAACATTTAATACAATCTCCCCCATGAAACTTGGCATTCTGGGCTCAAGTACCACACTCTGCAACTGGATATTGGACTTCCTCACAAACAGACCCTAGACAGTTTGGATTGGTGGTCACACCTCCTCCACTCTAGCGCTCAACACCAGAGCCCCCCAGGGTTGTGTGCTCAGCCCCCTCCTATTCACACCATACACCCATGACTGCATCCACCGACATGGACAGAACTCTGTTGTAAAGTTTGCGGACAATACCACCATCATCGGCCGGATTTCAAACAACGATGAGAGTTCATATTGGGAGGAAATCAACAGTCTTGCAGAATGGTGCAAGAACAACCTACTGCTATGATAATAAATGAATCTTGAATTAGAGTTACATAGCCGTCTGAGTCTATAGAACTGACTGTTGGGTAAACCATATATCAGAGCTCTGGGATGAGCACTGCTGGCTAGGAGGAATATATTCCTATCCGTTTCTTTTAAATATAAGGTAGTGAGGCTGCTATTGCATAATTCAGTCCACATATCCAAAAAAGACACACGTTTATGATCATATTCAACTGAGAACTTAAGGTCAGGATTCATACTATTGAGATTAACAAAATCACTCAACTCATTTCTAGTCCCTTGGAAAATGCAAAAGACATCATCTAGATATCTGAACCGCTGTCACCAAGTGCTTGCTCATGGGGGAATTGTTGGGTCTCTGTAAATTAAATAGTATGGTCTAGACGTGCTCTGTGTGAAAAGTGCCCTGAGATGACCTCTGTTGTGATTTGGTGCTATATAAATAAAATTGAATTGATTTGAATTGAAATTGAACCATTTAAGGATTTGTGGAACACAAATATAGACATTCATCTGTCTTACCGCCCTTCTTTGATGTATAACCTCTATTTAAATTTATGGCATTTTCTTACTTGTTTTAATGCAGTACTGGCTAGTTTTTTTTTGTTTTTTTTTAAATTGTTCACTACAAGAGCCTTTGTTATTCTACACACCTTTAGCTGAGCTTTACTGTGTCTCAACCAGTGGAGGCTGGTCCATAGAGGTAGAGGAGGTTGCTCCTCCTCTGTTTTTTGAGAAGCAAGAGGGAGATCAAAATATAAAAAAGAATATTTGGTTGAAATAAACCATTACCAAATCTCAGTATTATTTATAAAATATTTTTTCTCTCTTCTTTTGAAAAAATAAATTACTGTAATTCTGATTAAAATGCTTCAACAGCGACTCCTGCAGGTCAGGAGGAGAAAGAGCAGTGTGTGAAGTGGTGGTGGGGGGGAGTGAGGGGGGCAGAGGAGGACGGGTGCCTACTGTCCTCCACAGGGCGGGATCTCTTACATCGATTTAATGTACATCGTTTTTTTTCCAAGACACGTAAAACGACGCTCCAAGGGAGGATGTCTTCCCTAACCAATCAACAACCAGTCATTGTTGCTAATGATATCAGACTGGTTTACCAGCAGCCACAAAGTTCTGTTAACTAACAAACAAGATGACCAACAGCCACAAATAGATGTTATGACATGGATACTTCATCTTCATGACAGAAAGAAGAAGACATCAGATAACGTGAGTCAGATAAAGCTTCTCTCTCTCTGTCTCTTTGGTCGCTAATTTCATCTCTGATGGTTAAATGTCTCTGTGGCTGTTGTGTGAATTTATCTCTTTAACAAGAATGCAGCAGAGATCATATAATGTGCTGTGGGTAGTTTGCTTGTTGAAGTGACAGTGAGCTGTCTGGACTCATTCATTCATTTGGAATTGATCCCGTTTTAATTAAGTGGTTGTTCAGTCAGCTGTTGATGTTGTGTGATTAGTGAATGAGTGCAGGAGGTCTGGCTGCTTGTTTTCTTCAGTTCATTTTTAAGCTGAGTCGTATATTGAGTAATAAACTTATAGTAACTAGAATAACAAGTGTTAACATGTCAGCTCTGTAGACTATATTTTGTATGTCGTCCATATAGATAACAGTGTATAAGTCATGTATTTGATACATGCATTAATACTTTCTGATGTGAACCTACACTTTTAGATCTGTGAATGTTTTTAGTGTTCAATCTTTCTGGTGTTCAGCACTGATCTGAACCTGTATCAGATTATAAACTTTGTGGTACTTTATATATTTCTGTATACTAAGAAAATATATAGGAAACATATGTAGATCATGTGATATGTTGTCTGTTTTTGAGTAGAACATAAATGTGTTGTCACAATAGAACAATACTATAAATTTGAATTTCACTTTGTTTGTAAAATGACACATTCTGAACCACTGCACAGCTAAAATGAGCTCTTCTTTTTTCAGAAACAATATGTATATACTAAATGTCTTTAAAGAAGCAGCCTTTTCACCACTCAGGGGTTTTTGTTTTTGAAAGCAAATTGTTTTATTGGCATATAAAATTGCCCCCCACCCCCCCCGATTTCATCAGGTGGGACAATGATATAGTTTGATGCGGTTTGTTATAAGATTCCATGTTGGTTTTCCTCTTGTCCTCCCCAATTTTTTGAGTCACCAGCCACCACCGGTCTCAGCAGACCTTGTCCATTTTGTGAATATTTATAAATCTTGTTTTAAGTGGCCGTTTGACTATTACTCTTTGTACCAATGGTGTGGTTTGTTTCTTACTATATGTTGTTGATTGGACCTCATCCATGGGGAAACTGCTCTTGTCCCAATGTTGAATCTGCGAGTCCGTCAAATCCAGTGAGTCAGAGGACTCTTCGGCTGCAGAGTCAGCATTGATAAGATTGTGTCCCGGGATTATCAGTTCCACCACCATTCTCAAATCCTGAGTGGAGGGAATCATAATAGGAGTGATAGAAACTTGTAGAAATGTAGAATCCTTGTGACCAAAGGGGCCGACCAGTGGAATGTCTGGGACCAAAATCGGACTGCAGTGGGGTTCTGTTCTTGACACTCCTGCTTTCTCTTGGGTTGTTTCAGATCTTTGCTGTTTAGGAAAATGTAGTCTACGCCTGCTGTTTGGTATATGGGGTGTTCTCTGTTTGTTGAATATCCTATATACCCCTGTTTGAACATTTAGAAAACACACACACAGACACATACACAAGTTTATATTATGAACACAGTGTTATTTAAACAGTAATTTTGATTGTATGCAATCAAATCTGGATACTGAATACTGACCATGATTCACAGGTTTTTTGGCTGGAGATTTCTTCTTTGCAGCTCATGATTGTGAGCATTCACCACCATCTCATTGAGGAATTCGGGAAGTTGGGGGTATGGTCCTCCTCAGATTTATCTGGTTACTTTAAATCAATATGAATAGTCTATATTTATCTCACAGACTATATGCTTGGAAAATAAAAACAAAAAAACAGAAAAAAACTCTTGTAACATTTTAAATAGAATTTTAAAATGAAGTTTTGTTAATACTCACCAGATAGAAGAGCCACTTCCACAGAATGTAGATGAGTTCAATATTCTTCAGACAGGGAGAATGAAGCGATGTAAAAGGTCTCCAGGGAACTGACTGCCAGGATGTGACATGACAGGACGTGTGTATATATAGACCACACCTTCCTGACCATTTGGTTTTCAATAAACATTCACCCCTATGACCTGTTGACCACTCCTACACCTGTCTGTAGGATATCTTCATTAATTTGTGGGAATTAGAATCAAATGGCATTTTATTACCCCATACACCATGGTTTAACACTGTGGGAAAATGAAATGAGAGGAATGAAGGGAGTGGGAGGGAAGGGGGTGAGGTTTCTTAACACCCCCACTTTGCAATACACAAACACACACACACACACACACGCACAAAGATCTACACACTCAGTGGCGCACACGCACACATACCTCCTCCCCCTAGGCACTCTCCTCTGTCACCATGAGGTCCATTTTCATTGTTATGCCGATGACACACAGGTCTACATCTCCTCCAAACCCACCACTGCCACCCCCCCCACCTCCCTCATCACCTGCCTTGATGACATGCGGAGCTGGATGAGCAGGAACTTCCTGAAACTGAACGGTAATAAAACCGAGGCCCTGCTCATCAGCTCCAAATCCACCCTCACCAAATCCCAACTCACCCCAGCTCTACCCATTATCGTCGATGGATTCCCTGTACCCTTCGCCCCACAAGTCAAGAGCCTCTGTGTCATTCTGGACAGCACCCTCTCATTTGCACCCCATATTCAAAACATCACCAACATCTCCAGACTCCGCCCATCACTGTCCCAATCCAGCACTGAAATCCTGGTTCACTCATTTGTCACATCCCGCATTGACTTCTGCAACGCCCTCCTCACCAGACTCCCCACCAAACTCATCAACAGAACACTGCATCCACTACAAAAACTTCCTCCTCACCTATAAAGCTCTCCACAACCTAGCCCCTACTTACCTCCGCGACCTCCTTCATGAATACACTCCCTCCCGTACCCTCCGCTCAACCTCTGCTGTACCATGGGTGCCCGAGCCTTCAGCTGCTCAGCACTCAGGCTCTGGAACTCCCCCCCCCCCACATATAAGACAGTCAGACTCCATCACCTCAAAACTCACCTGTTCAAACTGGCATACTCCCTATGACTGGACACTGTGCACCTCACCTGTTTTTATGCTGATGTTTTGTTTTAATTGATTGATTTTTTTTTTTTTTTTTGATTCTTTTATGCTTTTATTTCTTGTAAGGCGACCTTGGGTGACTTGAAAGGTGCTTCCAAATAAAATGTATAATTATTATTATTATTATCATTATTATTATTATTATTATTATTATTATTATACACATCCATACTGAGATATACACACACAGATCTACACTTGCACTTACATGCACATACTCACACGTATGCACATGTTAAAAGGTGTCCTTTATTTTCTTCATACTGTTGTTTCACAGGATGTAAAATCCTTTGAACCTAGTAAATTTAAGACTAAAAACACAGAAATACAAAAAGTGATGTGTACGCAAACTCTTGAATTCTTTTTTTCATTCCATAGCCAAAACCAATAAAATAAGACCATATAAAATGAAGAGATTGTCATTATTCAATCTTAACTGCATAGAATTTAAAGACATTTTCTATCTTTCAAAGTGACGACTTGAGAACTGGAAACTCCTATTCGGCAAACGCAAGCAGTTGAACTAATGCAGTTTGGGTGTGTGCAGCATTAAGCAGGTAAAATGGGGTAAAGATTGGTTAATTAAGGCTGAGAATCCTGATGTAATTAGGAGCAGCAAAGATTAGTGGCTGTCGATGGCGCAACGAGGATTTGCAGGTAATAGACTTATTATTGGGGCTGGCTGAATGTTACTTTATACTTCTGAATAAACAAAAACAAATTAGGAGCAGTTGTCCAATAATGGGTTATCTTGTCAAGGGCTGACAGAAATCCATGCCCCTATAACACAGTGTTAATTTTATGCACCACTGACAAGCACAGTGCTAATCAATAGCACTACTATAAAAAAAGGTGAAGCATCAATCTGCTGTGAAGGTGGTGGATGGACCTGTGAGCAGATAGAGAGAAAAATGTCAGCAGTGTTTTTAGAGAAATTTACTAGTTGCTCCATACACAGTGAAGCCTGTGCACAGAATGTTACATCCAGAACATCTGCTACAGCATAAAGGGAGCAGAGAGAGCTGTGCTGAAGTGCTCCTTTTCAATAGAGTCCTACTCTAAACTTTCTCTGCACACATCTCCTACTGTACAGTATAACAGACGTCTTTACAGAACTTAATGCACTTAATGCACTTTGGTTAAAAGTCCCAATAAACTTACTAGTTACTATTTTTATTGGCTAGTGTATGGTACTTCTTATTTTTTTACTTTTCAGTGCTTTATTTTGTGTATAGGAGATGCTCATTATGTCTATAACACTCTAGTTTTTTGAGATTATTTTATTGAATACTGTAATTGTTGATTTGGTTTTAGGAATTTGTTTTGCCACGTGGACATCAGATCAATTCTTTAACATTTTTGGTCAGTATATACTGTATATATCTGTATTTTACTTTTTTTTCTTAAATATTTCTGTCTAAGTTACAGTTACAGTTAAAGTATTTATTTATAAGTCAACTACCTGCAGTTTTGGTGTATAAACACTTTAGGGATAAATTAAGTTGTATTGTTTTGTATCGCACTATTGTTAATTCCACCATGAAGTTAATGAGCATTTGTCATACATCATCTGCTTCTTGTTTTTGAGTAATGACCCATCAATATCAGAATCACAGAGGTGCTGGCTCTCCTCTCAGCTCGCTCCATGGCCATTGATTCTGATGGTGACCTTTGACCCAGGCAGTGGAATCCTTGTTGAATAAAATCACCTCATCCGTCAAGGAGGGATTTCCACTGGTGATATGAACGACTGGATGCCACTCTGTCGATACCAATTAGTAACGACACACCTACAGATGCAGGACTCCTGACAGATGTGTTAGCCTAGCTTAGCACAAAGTCTGGAGACAGGGGGAAACTATTGGCATTACTTGTCAAAAGAGAATAAAATACACACTCCAACAACAACAACAACAACAACAACAACTGACAGGTCTGGGCAGAGACAACACAACCATCCAGAGAGAAATATAAAATATAGATCTCCGTCTGACAGCCTATGAAAATTATCTGAAATAAAGAAAAAGGGAGAAGTTCAATTGTGATGAAGAGTTGTCATGTCTGCCCATGGACTATAGAAATGTAAGTATCTCACACCCAAGCCGATTCAAACCCCAGGCCCAGTAATTCTGCTTCAATCTCTGCTGATTTCAAAGACCATACAGGTGGTCCAAGTAATTCCAGTTTGACAATCCATAAGTGCAGGAACAGAAACAACTCATTTAAATTTAAGAAGACCACAGGAAAAGAGGAGGGAGAATTATGATGAATGTCAGAGACACTCATCAGACAACAGAATGATTGAGGAAATAAATAGAAAGATTGTAAATTAGCAACCATGATTAGCTTTATGAACAACTGGCACCATGGATCTTGGGACCTGAGGGATTTTTGAGCAGAGAGGAATTGTGTTGAATGTATGTGGAATATGCTGAAGATGACCAGCGGCCTAATTATTGGAGAGAAGAGAGACTTTAGCTATGCCTTTTAGAAACTATTTTATTTTAGGGTTACAAAAAAAGACTAGGAAAACTTGTGTCATTGCATCTGGCATTGAACTGAATGCCAGCAACTAGACTGGGTGTATATGGGGCCTTTAAGTTTTTTACATCTTTGCAGGGATAAATGAAAGCACAAACAGTTGAAATGAGGATGAGATGAAGTGGCATGCTGCCTTTCAGTCAGCATGCCACTCCCCCCCCCCCCCCCCCCTTTCTCTCTCAAGGCACTCTCAAGGCAGATGGCTGCTTCTGCTAAAGGTATCTTCCCGTTAAAGGGGAGTTTTTCCTTACCACTGTCACCAAGTGCTTGTTCACGGGGGAACTGTTTGGTCTCTGTAAATTGAAGAGTATGGTCTAGACCTGCTCTATGTGAAAAGTGCCCTGAGATGACTTTTGTTGTGATTTGGTTCTATTTAAATAAAATTGAATTGAATTGAATTGAATTAATATGCCAACCAGCTGGGAAGCATGCCCACTGATTTCATAGGTGACAGTGGCTGAGCAATCAGACACACACACCCTAAACCATACACAACTCAATGCCAAGAATACAATTTCACCTGTAAGTGGCACTACAAAATTTGAAAAAATTGCTGCTGGAGCAGAAACTAGTGGTGGCAGAGTCAGTAGCAGCAACTGGCAGCAGCTGTCAGCAGCAGTGGCAGCATCTTGCAGTTTGCAGCTCTTACACACAATTTCTTTAGAAATTGCAGGATTTTCTAGTTGTGTTGGAGCTGCGAAGCAGCTCACATACTATGTTATCCTCGCTCTTTATTAGGGCCCGAGCACCGACAGTGCGAAGGCCCTATTGGAATTCAAGGAATTATAAGGGCCCGAGCACTGAACAGTGCAAAGGCCCCCTTGTAATTGAAGGAATTATTATTCTCTATTATTATTAGAGCCTGAGCACCCTATTGTATCTGGAGGATTTTTTTATGGCACCACCTAGTGGCAACAGGAAGTTACAGGTGTTGTACGTTTATGACCTGTGCCTAGCAGGTTGAATACATTTCCTTCAAATTTGGTTTGAAAAGCCTTAAGACCTTGATGATGTTATATGATGAATATTGTGAGTTTTCGATGTTTCGCCATTGCAAAACAAACTGTTGTAACTTGACTCCACATGGTCAGATCTTTTCTAAATTTCACATTTCATAAGAGTCCTGGTCTGAACACATGAACAAGCTAATTTTGAATCATAATGATAGTGCCACCTACTGGCAACAGAAAGTAGTAGGCCTCATTCTTTTAATAAATACACCTAGCAGGTTAACCAGATCCACGTAAAATTTGATCAGCTTTGTTGTAAGATGCTGATGATGCTAAATGGCGAAGTTTTTGAGTTTTCATCAAAAGCTGTTGACATGGCAACACATTAAATACATTATTTACATTATTATATATACCCTCAGTCAGCCATTTTGAATTTACTTTGCAATTTTAGCACAGTTTTTGCAGTTTGCAGCCATTGTATTTTAATAATCTCCTCCTAGAAATTGAACTTGACTGACTTCAAATTTGGTCAGTGTCATTAAAGACCTTTATGATGAAAAATTATCAAAATCTTGAGTTTTCATTGAACTTCGTTTCCGTGGTGATGCATTAAACTTCGATGCTTCACGCTGAGGCAGAAAGTTGTTGTAACTTGAATGTACATCGTCCAACCTGCACCAAATTTCTCATGCTTTATAAGAGTCCAGGCCTGAACACATCTAAATGTCAATATTGAGTCATAATCATAGCGCCACCTACTGACAACAGGAAGTCAGCCTTATATGACAAACATCATCCGATTTACATGAAATTAGTAGTAGTAGTAGTAGTAGTAGTATTCCCAAAGCATTTTGGGGGCTAAAGGTGCTAGAAAACTTATGAAACTTTGCATGTTCAGAAGTGGTGAAAAATGTAATATTTTATGGGTCTTGGACATGTGTGTGGCAAAATGGCTCCATAGTGCCATCTACAAAATTTCAAATTGAAGCCCCTCCTTCAAAATCAACTTAGATGAATGAAATTTGGTAAGGCACATGTATCTTCTCCAGACACACAAAAAAGCCTCTTGGAGCCATACCCTAAATTCAGGAATCAGGAAGTCAGTCATTTTTAATTTAATTTCAATTTTTGCACAGATTTTGCCACTTCCAGGCGTTGTATTTTAATGAACTCCTCCTAGAGATTTAACCCCACTAACTTCAAATTTGGTCAGTGTCATCTAAAGAGCTTTGTGAGACTGTGGGAATGTTGTACATAGAGCCACACTCCACAAGTGTGTAACATTTGATATAAATCTACCCACAGGGGGCACTACTGTAAACAAATATAATATATATATATATAATATAGATTGATATTTTTACAATTCTGGTGTCTTTAATGAAAGGAAACTTGGTACACAAGTTCTCCTTGTCAATGTGCACAACATATTGAAACATGGCACCGATAGCCCCACCTTGTGGCAATCAGTGAAACACCACCATACTTACTTTTTAGTTCCATATCTCTTAAATATGATATTCCATGGTATTCCATAAGGAGATATATGCCATTATTTTTCTTTAATGTAACATGTTTCAGTAATTTTATATATTTTTTTAAAGTATTAAAATTTATAATGGATAGTCTATGGGAGAAATGTTTGAAAGTTAATATTATCTCAAAAAGTAGAAGTGCTGAAGTGTTCAACCTTCATAGAAAGGTTTCCCATTTAGAAATGCTTAACATTAAACATGGGGCCAACAGTGCGACCATGTGGTCAGTTTTTACATGATTTATGTTTTGGCTAATAACTCTTGAACCATGAGGTCTATCCAAGTAATATTTGCATAGTTTATTCATTGCATGATGTCAAGTAGACTGATATAGGCCACGCCCATTTCTGCCTAAAGAAATTTCCACCATTTTGAATTTTTTTTATAAACGCATTTTTTGCTTCTTTTGGCACATTTTTCATCCAATCTTAACAGAATTTGGTAAATATCATATTGAGATAATCCTGAACAAAGCTTTTCTGTTCGTTTTTTGGTATCACTTACTGTTTGTCTGTAATTGATTACCAAACTTTTGAAGGTGTGGCCTGATGCACTTAATGGGCCATAACTCTTCAATACTGAGATGGATTGCAACAAAGTTTGGGAATGTTGTACATAAAGTCACACTGCACAAGTGTGTCACATTTGATACAATTCTTATCACAGGGGGCGTTACTGTAATATTATAAATTGATATTTCTGCAATTCTGGCGTATTTAATGAAATGAAACCTCGTACACCAGTTCTCCATGTCAATGTGCATGACATATTGAAACACCCCACCCCACCTCACCCCACCTTGTGGCCATTAGTGAAACACCACCATACTACTTGTTAAGTTCCATTTCTCTTAAATATAATATTCCATGGTGACCAAATCCAGCAAAGTTGCACAGATGGGGATGCTGAACAAGTCTGTGGTATTTGATACAATTTCACATGTAGGCGGCGCTGCAAAGTTTTTAAAAAATTTCTGCCTGAGAAGAAATTGCCATGGCATTAGCAGTAGCAGCAGTTGGCAGTAGTAGGCAGCAGCAGCTTGCAGCTCTCACAATTACTTCAGAAATTGTAGAATTTTCTCGTTATACATTATTAATATTTCACCGTCTTTTGGCATCTAACTACTTCTTTGTAATTTGTCGTATTAACTTCATTTATATATGAAAACGTACATCTCCTTATCTAATATCAGTACTGTATTCAATATTTTTATTTTCTACTTTGTATTACAACTTTACAACATTACAAGTCAGTCATGTGTGCACCTGTCAGTGTGTCTACTGGACAGGAGGATATGGAACATTTAATATGCAAATATGCTAAAAGCACAGTAAGAGGCAGCAGGGGCCAGATATTGATGAATGTCTCTGCTGCTAAACTGATGACAGCCTAACAAACACAGCTGTGGGTCTGTTTTGCCTGACAAATAAATGGAGGGAGTCTGGTCATGGTCGCTGCCCATCCACAACACAACAAGAGACACAATGAGAATGGACAAGCAGTCCTCTTAATCTCTGTCAGTCTCTCTGCTGTGTCTGGGGTCCACTGTAGTAACTCAGACCCAACACAATCTAAACAGACATCAGGCATTAACAACTCCAGTCATTTGTGCCATGTAACCAGTGACCAGAACACATATGGACATGGTGACTGAACTGACACTGCTGATTGGTGACGAAGCTGGAGAGCAGTGTCGCAATGAACTCCTCTGGAAGAAACTTTCAAGTCTGTTGCCCATGATGGGTGTGATCACTTAACAGTGAGGTCATAGTGTACGGACACACCCTGAATACACTTTTACATCACTCAAGTATGATGGATGACAACTTCAACCACAGAAGGTCAGCAAAAACTAGATTTTTAGATGTTAGGTTATTCTTTAAACACTGCATTCATCGTTTCTTTCGCCACTTAGGGGCAGTGCAACAACTTGTAAACATAACCTTGTCCACCTTTACTCTCCTTTAGCTCTAGTTTGGTCTCTACAACAATTTGATGCATTGTTAATATAAAATGTATATTTGTGCAGCTTTAAAGTAACAGTCCTTTCCATTTTGATTTTGCATTTGCATTTCTGGTGTAGTAGCTTGTGTGTTTGCTGTCCCCAGTAGTTGATAGAATTGTTATTTCAAATGGATCTCTGGGAGCAACAGAGGACATTTTACAACTGTCTTAACAGATTGAGTTGTACTAACCATTACTAAACTGACATAATGTATACTTGTAAAAGTGGAGTTCTCCTTCAACAGCAGCTACCTCATGAGATTTTTTTGTTCAAAATTTAATTTAAATGACCAAAAACAGTATCTAATGTTATCAAAGCTAACCCACAATCTATAATTGAGGTGATGCCTTATAACTTATATCAAAGTAATGTAAATCTGCATCTTCCTAAACTTTTGGTGAATGCACATGGTCTAACTTATCTAAATTTGCCCAACACCACAATCTGGAAAGCCTTTATCAAGGAATTATATCCATTTTCATCTAAGAGAAACTCAATTTTACAATATTTTTCCAAAGATGAAGTTGAGAAATTAAGAACAAAATTTTTGAAGTTTCCAATTGCACCAAAATTGAAGGAAGTCCACTTTAAAACTCTTAATGGAACATATGCCTCTGGAGAATTTTTAAGACATCGATTTGGTCTAGATCACAACAACTGCTCATTTTGTGATTAGCACATTGAAACAACATTTATTTTATGAATGTAAATTTGCCAGTGTCTTTTAGAAAGGTTCGCATTACTGGTTATTTCCTAAAGTTGCCAATTTCTCTGAATTAAAAAAAGAAAATGTGATTTTTGACATGTTTATGAAAGATGAAACATATGACTTAGCAATTAACATAATTATTATTGGAAATTATTATTCTTGGAAAATTCTTTTTACATGAGAATAGATTTCTGAAAACGCAACTATCTATATATTTCTATATATTATATATATATATCTATATAATCTATATATTTCACAAGAAACTGTATCAATATTTATTATCACTTAAATTAATGAAAAAGAAGAATGCTTTGAAACTCTGTAACTTAACAGAGGAACTTCAACTTGCAGAGAACCCCTAGGACTCCTCTCCCTTTTTCTTTTCTTTTCTTTTCTTTTCCCTCTTTTGTTTTATATGTTATTGTTATATGATGCTTGTCTGCTGTCTGAAAAGAAGTGTTTAATATTATACCATGCCATTTATGTTTGTAAAGAACATTTCAATAAAGCATAGAATTAAAAACTATGTACAGTCCAGTGGCATCTGGTGACTCAAAAAATTGGGGAGGACAGGAGGAAAACCACCATAGATCTTACAATATCTTACAATAAACCGTATCATACTACATCATTGTCCCCACCCGATGAAATCGGAGGGGTGGGGAAGTTCGAGTCGGCTGTTTCAATCAATGGGATGACAATCAAGTGTGAGTCTGGGAGGCCCTGCCTTATTTAAAGAGAGAAATCTGGGCCTTCACTATCAGAGTCTGAGCTTCACAACACAGGTTTGTGGAATTGTGTCATGGCTCAAACAAAGGAGATTTCTGACAACCTTAGAGGAAGAGTTGTTGATGCTTGCCAGGCTGGAAAGGGTTACAGAACCATTATTAAAGATGGATGACTGTCAGGCAGTTTGTGTACAAATTGAAGACATCCAACACCATTGTTACCCTCCCCAAGAGTGGTCGAACAACAAAAATCACACCAAGAGCAGGCATGTAATACACCAGAAGGCCACAAGAAACCCCAGGGTAACATCTAGGAAACTAAAGGCCTCCTCTTGCAGTGGCTACAGTCAATGTTCATGAGTCCACCATCAGGAGAACATTGAACATCAATGATGTGCAAGGAAAAAAGCCACACTCCAGAAAGAACAATTGTGCCATCTATGTTCGCTCAAGACCATGTGGATAAGCCAGAAGGTGATTGGAAAAATGTTCTGTGGATGGATGAGACCAAAATTGAACTTTTTGGCTTGAATGAGAAGCGTTATCTTTGGCAATGAGCAAACACTGCATTCCAGCATAAGAACCTTAACCCTTCCGTGAAACATGGTGGTGGTAGTATCATGGTTTGGACTGCTTTGCTGCCTCTGAACCAGGACAGCTTGCAATCACTGAAGGAGCTATTAGTTCTGAGTTGTACCAGCACATTCTGTAGGAAAATGTCAAGGTATCCATCTGTGAACTGAAGTTCAACAGAAAGTGTGTCATGCAGTAAGACAACAACACTAAACGCACAAGTCATTCTATCAAAGAATGGTTAGAGCAGAAGAAAGATAATGTTTTGGAATGGCCAAGTCAAAGTCCTGACCTTAATGCTATAGAAATGCTGTGGAAGGACCTGAAGCAGGCAGTTCATGAAAAGAAGCCCACCAACATCCCTGAATTGAGACTGTTCTGTAAGGAGGAATGGGCCAAAATTCCTCAAAGCTGATGTGCAGGGCTGATAAACAGTTACTGGAAATGTTTGGTTGAAGTTATTGCTGCAGAAGGGTGTCACACCAGTTACTGAAAGCAAGGGTTCACATACTTTTGCCTCCCACAAATATGTAAGATTGGATTATTTTCCTCAAGAAATAAATGAAAAAGTTTAGTTTTTTGTCTCATTTGAGAGCCCAGTATTTGTATTTGTATCTGTTTTTGTTGAGGCAGCAAAATTATTTGTATTTGTACTCAAATAAAAGTGGAAAGAGGCTTAAAAATCCTGTTTTTGTTTTTATTAAGCTTTTAATTTTAGAAAATTAAAGTGTTACAATAAGTGTCCATGAATAAACTACCTTAAAAAGGAGGTCCCCATCACAGGGGATTAAATTATAACTTTTAGTTATTCGTTCTGGTTTGTTAGTAAATATCAGATTACTTTGTGTACTGGAGCATTTTGCAATCCTAGTTGGGCCTTTTACTAGTTGTTTCAGTTGGAATTTATCTGTGATCATTTTTAGCTTTTTCCTAAGATTTATCCTCCCAGTTCACATTAAAATCACCCATAAGTAATGATTCTTTCCTTCTACACTTTTTCAAGACTTCTGTGAGTTGATGATAGAAAGTGCCATCTGCAGAAGGGGGCATAGAGACACCTATGATATTAAAAGACATTTGTTGGGATAACATTATTTTTATCCCAACATATTGTAAAGTGTTACCCACACTGTAAACCACACATTGACATTTGATGTTGTCTCCACATAAAAAAGCACCCCTCCTCCTCTTCCATCAGGTCTGTCTCTTCTGAAACATTGGTATCCGGGCACCATGAACACACTCGGAGTTGTTTATTTCAACCATGTTTTAGTCAGACAGAGAAAATCCAGATTTGAGTCAGACAGAAGATGAGTTAGCTGATTGCTCTTTGAAGCAATGCTTCTGATGTCAAAATGTCCACCAAATAGCCCCTTTGGTTTCAGCTTGGGTTCCCATAAGACTTTTGCATGATTGACAGTTTGGAAGGTTTTGAGTAACCCCTGCGTCCTCACAGCAGGGTTTATTGAAATCATCATGACTGGTGTTAACAAAGTTTAGTTTGTTAAGGGGGAAGCCAGGCTCAGAAAGTTGGTGCTCATTCATCACCTGCACTGGAGGAGTCTCAGACACACTTGGGTGCAAATCAGCACCAAAGTTCTGCAGCGCTCCAGGGTTCAATGGTCCAGGATTTAGCTGAGCATCTCCAAAGAGCAGGAGCAGCATGAAGAGTAGAGCTGCTATTCTCCAAAACGGGGTGGCAGATGACCAGTCCACTGGATCAGTGATTCACTCTAGTACCTGGGCTCGTCCGTGCTGCAGGACAGAGGAATAGATTGCAAAATATCCCAGTTAATTGTGATGAAAACTCACTGTAGGAGCTTCATCTGGCCGTGAGCCAGCGTTTGTCCCGCATCCAATTGCTAGGAGTGTGCAGTGGCCCAGCTTAATTGCTCTGGCTAGACAGACACATACAGGCAATGCAGCAGTGAGTATCAACAGTAGTCCAAAAAGCATTCCATGAAACACAGCCAGGCCTTTTTTGCTGATGACAAACTGCTTTGAACTGGACACAGTTTTTGACAGGCATGCTCTGTGGTATGATAAATGGCCTCACGTAACAGTCCTAGGCAGCAATCCCATCCAGGATCCCAGTGGCCTGTAGGTAGAAGCTCATCTTAAGCCCCTCAGCACCAGCCCAGTGCACCCGGAACCTCCTCTTGACCACAGGCCGCCATCCAGGCGGTTAGGATCCCCCAAAGATCCATGTAGCTAGGACCACAGCCGGTGTTAAATCCCTCCATGTTTGCCCTGGTGTTTCCTTCGATGTTGAGGTGCATGTTGAGGTAGTCTTGCTTGTCCATGTGGTTGGGATCTCTGCTGGTGTTTATCCTCCTTTTCCTCGATGTTTACTTTGATGTTTACATTTGAAAACCTCAACCGGCCAGGTAGCAGAGTCGACAGGAGGGTGAGCTGACCATTTCCCTCTCCTGATGAGTGACTCATACTCATATGTTATCACTGTCTAATAAATGTCCAATATTATTCATAAAAAGTTCACAGAAATGCACAAATTTAGCGGAGCTGAAAGAGAGGCAACTGGATAGATCTGTGCCTTCTAGAGTCCAGGGTGCATAGAGAGGCTCCAGCATGCGTTGGTTACATTACCGGCAAGGATCCTATTAGTTTTCTTCTGGTTTTCATAAAATAACTCTTCTGTTAGCTTCTTTAGTGCTGTTTCTCCTTTGGAATATTGGTAACAGCAGGTAGCAGTTAGCAATTGACAGCTAGCTAGTTGTTTTGATTTGAAAAATATATCCAAAGATGATATTATTTCTTCTGTTCTTGCTGATCAATGCTATGACCTCTTCTTTAGAGTCCTTTCTGAAAATTATTGAAGGTTATTATGCAAAATGTTCTACCTTTTTAGGGCCAAGATTGAGATCATTCCCGACTCATTATAAAAAAGCTGTAGTCGAGCGAGCTGGAGAGTGAATGAAGAGAGGGAGAGCTGGTAGCAAGAAAGCCAGTGAATCAGATCAATAAAATGTTATTTTATAATTGTTTCACAGCAGTTACGTTCTAGAGCACAAATAAACATGCCCACCACCCCCCAGCACACCTCCGCTCAAACCTGCGGTGGTGGGACACACAGCCTGATTTGGTCTGAATACGGCCTTAGTCTTGTCACTATACATCAGGAGTCGCGCAGCATAGTAGTGCTCAGAATTTGCTGCCAGAGAGAGTGTAACTCCAGCACATCCTCCGGATCCAGGATTCTGTCGATGCAGTCAGCTGTCACTAACCAGCGGGTAGCACTTGTTGAAAGCATTTTCAGCAGATAGTGAGTAACGGGACTCACCAATGTCCTCTCTGAGCCCCTGCCTGCAATGCAGAACCAGTACTGATTTGATTACATTTATACACTTAGTTATGTGCATTTTAAATGCTCTGGTTTCATCTTGCAGTATATCCGATAAGTCAGTCACAGCATTAATTGAAGTGTGTCAAGCGACATATGTTGCTCTCCTGAGTTCACAGCGTCTCTGCTCGTCATTGGCATGGCAAAAGTCTTGATACTAGGCAAGCAGCAAGACTTGCGCTGTGATTCGTCAAGTCTTTGTGATGGGCCCTCATGTCAGTATTGCAAAATTTGCAATGTGCCTTGGACTCCTCTGTAGCTGGCATTATCCATGCTTTTAGATCAGTGTCCTTTTCCCATTCTTTATGGTAGGTTTTTGTGTAGTTTCCACATTTTGTCATCTTGCAAAAGTAAGTAAGTAAATCACACAAGATACACAATCACACAAAACACACAGTCAGCTAGCTAGGTAACTTATTACCGCCACGGTACACGTCGCCTCAAATGTGTGTGTCCGATACACACACACAAGCTTTTTGCAACATCAACGTAAGCCGTAGGTGGGTGGGCATTTTAATAATGGTAACATCTCCTCTCACCAGAATGAATAAAAAATTATGTAATATCAGATTTGTGCTGAGTGACTGGATGTGGAAAAAATTATTTAGTTGAATTTTTGAATATATATATTTTTTAATATATTATCATTTGTGTAATATAATTAAAAACTCGCCCAACTCATGGAAAACCAGTCCAAATTCTGTATGCTCGACCAAACTCAGTTTTTTCCCACACAATACAATCCAAAATCACCTAATTGGGCGGAAAAAAGTCAGCATATGAAACAGCAGGTGCCACATTCAGTCTCAGCTGAGTATCACACAGCAGCATGTGATGAAGATACTGTGATAAAATTTAATCTTTTTACAGCTTGTATGTGTTGCCTTTTCCATTTGGATTCAGACACAACAAGCCATGTGAAATGTGTTTGTTAGTCTGTATTGTTTACAGTAGTGTTGGTAGGCTACATGTGATATTTTGTTTGCTCAGTCTTGCTGTACAGAGCCATAAATTCAAGTCAGCACACCACCTGATATTAAACTGTTCTTTAAAGGAATATGTGAAGCTGCAGGTGCTAATGTTATTTTTACCAAAATTCCATAGTGCTAGACAAATCCAGCTGTATGGTCTCTTCCATTTTTGCCTAAACACATAACTATTTTTTCACTGAATCTTAATTGGTAACTGGTGCTTTTATAATACAATTTCAGGTTTTTAGTTTTCCTTAATTAGCTTAAAACAATTTCTCTATAAAAGTTTGTTTGTATACTGCAAACACAACAGTTTCAAATAGTCAGGAGTGATTTCCTCTGTTGGATTCTCAGTCAGAATCAGAGTCTGAATTGATTCTTGTAATAGACACTGGCCTACAAACTGTGTGAGTAATGCAATTACAGCTCAGAGCAATACACAGTACACACAAAACACAAAGCAAAACCAAAATTAAAAATATGTACAAAAAGTACAACTACGCCAAAACCCTACACAAATAAAGTAATGAATATAACGTACTGGTTCTTTCCATAATTGTTCATTTAGCAGGAGTGTGTTGAGGACAGGCTGATGGGGTAACAAGACTCCCAGACAGATGTGAGAGCAAAGCTCCCAGAGGACAAGCTCCTCCAGCAGCTGAACACCTAACAAGCCTCCCAGCCACGTCACTGAGAGCAACAGCTGCTGGTTTATTTGACCAATAATTGGGATCTTGCCTCTGTTTGCCATCCACTGCCAGTCAGAACCACGCCACACTTAATAAAGGCTGCCTGTTCCTGCATGTGGTCGTGTGTAAGTTCTGCTTCTTCTATCTTTGTGAGGACATATTTGAGTTGTGCAGAGGCTTTTTTTCTAATTAAAGCCACTAGTGCTGTGCCCATTCAAAACGTGCCTGTTGGAACAGGCTGATTGCTTGGC
This sequence comes from Thunnus albacares, assembly GCF_914725855.1. Classification (NCBI taxonomy): domain Eukaryota; kingdom Metazoa; phylum Chordata; class Actinopteri; order Scombriformes; family Scombridae; genus Thunnus; species Thunnus albacares. The sequence goes on from NC_058107.1 coordinate 4,262,230, forward strand.
CTCTGGCAACTACTTCTACACATAGAAAAATAAAACAGTTGATGTGAGGTGTGAATCAGTATATACACTAACAACATGAAAGTATTATACACAGATGTTATAAATAATAAGTACTCTCATAGTAAATAAATGTTTTTTTTCTCATTTCAAGTAAAATAAGGGCTGCATTGAAAAATAAAATAATGTACATCCTAAAATAAAGTGAATTGATCATATTGGACTCTTAGATCATTTCTATTTTCTGTGCCTTCAGTTCGGATTTGAGTGGGTATGTTTGCTCCAAAGATTTGTGCTTTGTCTGTAATGGCGCTTCACAATCACCACGGTCTCGGAGCATATGAGACAAACTGGCTTTGAACAGCCCGTGGAAGTATTTGTTCCACTTTAAGTGTGTACAGTCATTATGTATTGGGCTCTGAGCACTTCCAAAACCTGAACACCTGAACATCCCCTGTATAGTCATATGCTGCTGCTGATCTGCTAAATGTATTGCTAACACTTTCTGTCTAGACACAGGGTAAGAGTGTCCATTCATGATTAAAAGCTCTGTTTTTGCTGTCTATTTTTCTCTTTTTACAGCACTTTTCTCTGACTCTTGTCACGCCTCATCTCTGGTCTCTCCCTGACATGCTGGAGTCAGTTGGCAGAGCCCTGAAGCTCCGCCGTGCCCCTGCACAGAGGAGAGTGGCTTGCTGATCACTGGTTTATTCAAAGTTTATTAATATTAAACATATATTATGTCCAAATTGCACCAAGTTCAACACTACACTCCCTTGGGTCCCCAGCCATACACCCATCAAGTGTGGAGTTGATCGGATGAACAGGTCAAGATGAACAGGTCAGTGGAGAGAGACTTCAAGGCATGATTACATGGACACAGCTACACGGCCATCCTACTTTCTCTCTTCTATAACAAACAACAAACTCCCCCCTTAAAATCACCCTCGAATCTTTTCCATATCAAAATCATATTTCTCTCAGGGGTTTTTCAGTTTTCAACACCCATAACAGGTAACAAATCAAAGAAATACTAAACAAAAAACTTTTAACTCAATACAAAAAATCCCAATGATGTTATAGCCATGAAATCATTGGTGATGTCATGGTTAGACCAGAACTGGATACGGCACTGCTGTTCAGCCTTGCTGCCAATTTTTCCTTGTGATAACTCATGGTAACTAGGTAAGAGGTGTCTATAAAACTGTTTAAAGGACAACTCAAACTGCAAATAAGGTAAATGATGACTCTTTCTATTATGAGTCTTTAATCCATGAGGGTTTTATATTAAACTTTCTCAGAGCCCAGAAAAGCGATTTTAAAGTGTGTCACGTCATCCCAATGTAAAGTCTATGGGAACAGCAGCGGGAACACACAAGCAGCGCCAGGGGGAGAAACACTACTGCGCATACTCAGTGGGACACACATCACAGAAGCTAGAGACTCCAGTTCTCCAATTCTCATTCAACGGATTAGGCACCATCTTTGAGTTTGGTAACCATATCTTATAATACATCCATGTTGCCACCCCATTAACTCTTGGAAGTATGGTGAGTTTGGAACTAAGAAACCTTATATTTAACTGAAGAAAACTAAAGAATATCTTAAATAAACAATAACTGATCAAACAACACTTCTCTGTCCTGAGTGAACCAGAACTTTGGACAAAAAAAAGGTACACTTGGGGCTAAAGACTACAAGTTTGATAATAAAATACTGATTGTATTGAAATATTGATAATAAAAATGTGGGGGTGCAGAGTTAGAAAGAAGTGAGGTTACCAGACCTCCTGTAGCTCGTTCCTCGCTGCTGGGGGCTAGCAGCTCCAGCCTACATTAGCCACTGGTAGCATAACACATCCTAGCCCCAGTTTGTGCCTTATATTATCATCATTATTATTATTATTATTATTATTATTATTATCATATTAACTGATGTTTACCTCTGTGACCTGAATGCATGCTACTGCTAATATATGAGAGGAACATAATTAAACAGGAACACAACTTAACATCTGAATCTGTACAGGCAAGTGAAACTGGTCATGTTGCATTGTGGATAATGTACGTGCCAGGTTTTGACAAGGAAGAACAATGCATGGAATAAAAAAGACAATATCTCTGGTTCTGCTACATTAACGTTTTCACTAAATTTGTTATGAGTGCAGTGCTAAATTGGTGGAGTGCTCTTTTAGGACATTTCACTCAAATCCACAAATGTCAACATCATGGTGTTGTTAGAAGAAAAGTCAGTACATCAACAAAGTCAGTAAGATACATTGTTTCCCTCACAGATTTGATTCTCTGAGTAAAAGTATCACAACCATAGTCCAGATCATCAGAGGACAGTACATCATCCCAGTTCAAGCTTTTAATTTCACTGACAAAGTCTTCTTGCTTAGCTCTGGGTATGCATTGAAGGATCATTGGCTTAGTTGCTGTGGCCCTAAATCTATTTTTAGTCAGTTTTCTCACACATAGGGTTAGGTTATGATCTGATAAACCAGTGAATAAATTATAAATTTTAGTTATTCTTTCTGGTTTGTTAGTAAGTATCAGATTACTTTGTGTACTGGAGCATTTTGCAATCCTAGTTGGGCCTTTTACTAGTTGTTTTAGTTGGAATTTCTCTGTGATCATTTTTATTTTTTTCTATTTAGATTTGTCCTCCCAGTTCACATTAAAATCAGCCATAAGTAATAATTCTTTGTTTAGGTTGCACTCTTTCAAGACTTCTGTGAGTTGATCATAGAAAGTGTCATCTGCAGAAGGCGGCCTATACACACCTATGATGTTAAAAGACATTTGTTGGGACAAGATTATTTGTATCCCAACATATTCTAACGTGTTACCTGCATTATAAACTACACATTCACATTTGATGTTGTTTCTCCACATAAAAAAGCACCCCTCCTTCTCTTCCATCAGGTCTGTCTCTTCTAAAACATTGATACTGGGCACCGTGAACACACTCGCAGGAGCTGTTTGTTTCAACCATGATTCAGTCAGACAGAGAAAGTCCAGATTTTGGTCAGACAGAAGATAAGTTAGCTGATTGCTCTTTGCTGCTGTACTGAGTGAGCTCGCTCGTGGGTGTTGCCCCATCTGGTAATCATCCTGATTGAGAACAGGTGACACTTGTTTACTTCCTGGTTTAACAGTCCCTTTAAAAGGAGTTGTGGGGCTAGGGGGGAGGTTTTGCCTCACATTTTCCTGACCTTGTTATTGCTGTTGAGGGTGATGAACATCAGATTAAGGGATGCGCCTTAGCCATTTTCTTTGTAAATGTTATCTGTACATGTTTCAAGTATCACCCTGGCATTCTTGCAGGCATTGTTTGCAGTCAGACTGGAGCTAGCTGGAGTTAGCGTTAGCTGTACATGAAGAATACTGTGTGTGTGCCAGATGATCACACAAGGGCTGGCTGTTCAATCACTGTAACTTGCAGCTCTAAGGTATGCCATTCTCTGATTCTTTTGTTTCTAATCATAGTTGTTCTCATATGTGGGTAGTAATGTACACCTCTCATAACAGGAATGAGGAGCATGTTGTTGGCTTCCTTTATGACCTAGTTTGCTGTACTTGGTGAAGGTAATGTAGTATAGTCGCCTAGTTTGTGTCTCCTCACAGTTATAAATATTAAGTTTTTAATATTATTCTTTTGCCCTATTAGGAGGCTAGCAAGAGATAATTATTTAATTATGAAAATCAATAGAATTATTAATATGAATTAACAATTACGGAGCACCACCCAGAAACCAGGACCAATAACCAAACAAGGTAGTCTCATAAAAGAGTTCACCTAGAATGTTAATATCTGAGAGATATCAACATTCAAAGGTGAACAAAGAAGGTAGAATTCGAGCTCTGACTCCTTCAATCAGCCACTTTTCACAATATGTTAAACACAATAATGACAAAAGAACTCTAAGATATAACAGTATTTATTAAGCTTAGTAAAATTAACAAAGTTAACAAATGCTTCATTCAATAGACTACTATTCTAAAATCTAAGTCTACCTAAACAAACACAAACAACTATGTACAAGGTGAGCACATGCAAGTGAATGCGTGTGTGTGTGTGTGTGTGTGCGCGCCAAGATGGAGACTTGGTCTGACGTGATGACGTCCTGGGTCTGGGACACGGACGTGCCTATGGGAGGAAGTCTCGCGCGAGAACTGAATGGCGGAAGTATGGCGGTATCTTGGTTAGACAATAGCAAGATGGCGCCGCCTGGTGGTCGGTGTCTTGCACTCACCCAATTCCGTGAAAAACACACATGTCTGATGGCAGATAAGGAAAGATAGAGCAGCGCTGTATCTAACGCCATCTGACCATCAGATGTGTAAAAAGATGTCGGTGTGTGTATGTGTGTGTGTGCGTGCGTGTGTGGGTTAGTCGAAAGACAGGGAAGAAGAAGAGAAAGCAATCGTGAGAGGAAAAGAAGCGGTTCCTTGGTCCACAAAGAACACATGTACAGACGGCAGTCTGTAACGCATGTTGTCTGGTTTCTGATCGACAAAGCAACTTACTTTCTTACTCACGGTGGCACAAACACAGCAGTAGTCCTGAGCGGGACAAACACAGAAACAGCCTAGCGTGGTAAACACAACTAAACAGGCAGCAAACTTAAAATACTCAAAAACACGTGCATGGTGTTGCCTCTGTTAGTCAAGCTGACTCGCAGGGGGACAGAAGTTCCCCCTAATTCAGTTCAACATGGAGTGTGTATTTTTCAGGGTGTCCTCTGATTTTAAAGGGGCGGTGATGTCATGGCTGTGTCATCATGACGCTCCGCTGTGCAGGAACGTCTCCGCCAATGTGAGACTGTATGTTGACTGTTTCCTGTCAAGGTGTGAAATTTGCAAAGCTGGAAATGGAGTTTGAAATGGACTCACATTGTCTGTGGGCAGCGTTTTTGGTGCTGTTCCTTTTTCTCAGGGGGAACAAAGGAAAGGAGGCACCTCGTGGTCAGGCCTCAGCTCTTGACTCTTTTAAAATCTAAATACAGTTATTCTGTCTCTGCTCCTTTTCTTTATCAAAGAACGTGTATCTGTCGGGTATTCTCCGGGTGAAATTCCCAGAGTTGCGTTGTTGGGCTCTTATGATCTGGGTGCTTTCCTAAGGGTCCTGGTTGCACAGTAATGCTTCGGATGTTAAAATGTCCACCAAATAGTCCCCTTGGTTTCAGCTTGGGGTCCCATACGACTTTTGCATGATTGACAATTTGGAAGGTTTTGAGTAACCCCTGCCTCCTCACAGCAGGATTATGATACAGTGGTGCCAACAGCAGATTTTGTGAGACATTTGTGAGACAACGTGTTTATTGAGACATCATGACTGGTGGTAACAAAGTTTTGTCTGTTAAGGGAAAGCCAGGCTCAGAAAGTTGATGCTCATTCATCACCAGCACTGAAGTCCCAGACACACTTGGGTGCAAATCAGCACCAAAGTTCTGCAGCACTCCAGGGGTCACTGGTCCAGGATTTGGTTGAACATATCCAGAGAGCAGGAGCAGCATGAAGAGACCTGCTATTCTCTGAAACGGGGTGGCAGATGACCAGTCCCTCCAGTACCTGAGCTTGTAGTACTCAGGACAGAGGAAATGACTGCAAAATGTCCCAGTAAATTGTGATAACTCTCTGTAGGAGCTTCAACTGACCATGAGCCAGCATTTGTTCTAAGCCCAATTGGTAAGAGTTCTTGGTGGCCCAGCTGTTTTCCATCAGTGCTGATTGCTCTGGCTAGACAGACACGTACAAACAATACAGCAGTGAGTATCAACAGTAGTCCAAAAAGCATTCCATGAAACACAGCCCAGGTCTTTTTGCTGGTGAAAAACTGCTTTGAACTGGACACAGTTCTTGACAGGCATGTTCTATGGTATGATAAATGGCCTCACGGACAGTCCTAGGCAGCAATCCCATTCAGGATCCCAGTGGCCCAAGAGTAGAAGCTCCTCTTAAGCCCCTCAGCACCAGCCCAGTGCACCCGGAACCTCCACTCAACCACAGCTGAGAGAAAAGGCCGCCATTCGGGTGGTTGGGATCCCCAGAAGATCCTTGTGGCCAGGACTGCAGCCAGTGTTTAATCCCTCCACATCTACCCTGGTGTTTCCTTCAATGTTGAGATGGATGTAGAGGTGGTCTTGCTTGTCCATGTGGTTTGGAATGCCGCTAGTGTTTATCCTCTCCACCTTTTTCCTTGATGTTTACTCAAATGTTTCCATTTGAAACCCTCAGCCAGCCAGGAAGCAGTCAGCTGGATGCAGCATGTTCAAATATTCTAGACCAAAGTGGTGGACTGATCGACTGGACCGCAAACCTGCGACCAGTGCAGCGTACTGGTTGGTCTGGTGTGCTATATGGGAACTGTGCTTGATGGGCACAAAACAAAATACATGTTTTAAAGGATTTTTTTTTTTAACAACCTAGGCCCTGTTTTTGTAGTGCCACTTGTTTGACATCCAGCAAAAAACACCCAGGGATGGCATTGACCTTAACTTAACCTCAACCTTCACTGAGTTTATGTCTGATAGTCCAGTGTGATTTCCCAAGTTGAATTTCCCCCATTTCGCTTCTGCTTTCACCATATTTTCCCTCTGCCTCTGCTCTCTGTCATCTGACATGGCAAGTTGAGTGTACAATGATTAATTGGGGCTCATGGCCCCTGACCATTTCAAAGATGAAAAACAACCTTTCCCTACAGTCAACAGTGGGTCATTGTGGAGATATTGCAGTGTTGGCCTTGCTTAATTTAAGAAGAGCCATGTTTTAGAGCTGAGAATCATGATTGCTGATTATTTTCTTCAAATAAATTTGACCTGAAACAAAGAAAATTAAGTCTGCTTTCCTTTGTATGAAAACTTCCTCAAAGCTACTATGAGTATTTTTATAATAAATGTATCAAATAACAGTATGTAATGTGTTGGGCATGGCATGTAGTGATGAATAGGGATGTGCAGAGAGCACAGTGTTTGTATCTGTATTTTTTGAGGCAGCAAAATTATTTGTATTTGTATTCGAATAAAAGTGGAAAGACCCCTAAAAATACTGTTTTTGTTTTATCCCACTTTTTATTTTAGAAAATTAGTGTTACAATAGGTATTCATGAATAAACTTTACTTTACGAAGGAGATCCCCACACCGGGTCTCAGACTGGAGTCTCCCAGATCATAGATGACTGCACTGAGTACTGAGCTAAAACTTTACTCATCGCCTCATTGCAGACAGACCTCTGTCTATTTATACACCTTTAAGACAGACAGCACAGCATGTAACATATAGGGAAGAACTGCTGATTTCTGCTGCCTATTTTTTACAAGGGGAACAACAGGTTATGGAGAGTTCCTTGAGAGCACTTTGTGTGTGTCAGTAGCTCAGCTTTATCTCTGGGGAACATCCCCAACTCCAGGACTGATGTCCAAATAAGAAAATGTGCGTCATGTAGCAGGTGGATGTGACTCCCCTTGTTGAGACCTGCTGATAGACGTAACAGCGGAGCAGAGGACAGAGACTGAGATAGTGATGTAACCGACCTGCGCGTTGGTAGTCGACATGTTTTTTTTCTTCCTGAAAACAAATAATTTTTAAAATATTTGTATAAAACAAATATTCGTTAAAAAAAATAAAAACAACAACACTATTTGTGCTTTGCCGAATAACATTTGTATTCGGGCACACCCCTAGTAATGAACCTACAGAGAATTATCAGTGACTGCAGCTCCCCTTGGCTTTACAGAGCTTTATCAGTTTATATTGGTTCACTCTCAGAGCTCTCATAGCGTTGTTTTTGGCCACAGCAGGCACCAGGCAGAGAAAAAGCTCTGAAAAGCCACTGTGCAATACCTCCACAGCACCAAACAGCAAACAGACAGTTAGCAAGTAGCTGGTGAACAGGAGTTGGTAGAGACCAAAAACAGAGAGAGTGAATATTGGACATATATTAGCCAGATGACCAGAAACAAGACTCGTAATAATGGATAATGTAATAGATGTGTAATGTCTATTAATTTCACTAGTTACAGTAACAGAACTTTGGCAACAATAAAAACAGAAATGATGATAGATTGCCTAACTCAATGAGCTGTAAGTGACACATCTTGAAATCAGTGCAGCCCAATCACATACAGTCCAACATGGCTTGGCATCTCTACATAACCAGAATAAACTGCTAGGGGCAATAATGAGTTGGTAGGCCCCTATTAACCCTCCATTCTTCCATCTTTCTGTGAAATATCTGGTCACAGGTTTGCTGTGTGGTAATTCAATCAAATAGAAATACATTCAGGAATATGCAACATGTAAGTGCAAAATTGAAATAATGAAAAAAAAAAGATTTTGACACAAGAAGACAGGAAACAAAGCACAACGCACCATATGTCCTTTGGTTGATACTGCACTTTAATGGTGCACACTGCAAAACACTCTCTTAGCACACACTAGTTGACACATAGTAAGGCTGGAGCTCTGAGACGTTGGGGCGCTTTGCCTGGTTGGTAATCTGGCCTTGACCGTTTCCCAATTCATGAATCTGGTTCAAAAATGAACAAAGAAAATACAGTTACCATGCACTTTATTAAGAACACCTGTGCAATCTAATCCAATCCAATACAACAGCTCTGCCATACATTCTACTTTTATGAAGCTTATACATTTTATCTTATTGTTGACACTGTCAGAAAGGTGATATTTCACTTTATGTTTATTATTGAGGTCGTAGTGGGAGGTGGTGGTGTACTGGAGTGCATTACATTGATAAGTGTTCCTAATATTTTGTCCAGGGGGGGCAAAAATAGTATGTATAATGCTGCTCAATGAAGACTGCTGATGTGTTTGAAAGCTCATTTTGTTAGACAAGAACACATGCATTTGTAACGTGTGCATGTGATTACTGTCATGGCCAGAATAACAGACATACACACGCCGTCCTGTTTTTCTAGTGTGAAAGTTTGAAGCAACAGCAGCCAGCAAATATCAGCCCAGTTAGAAGCTGTGTTCATTCAGTCACGTGTGGTAAGAGTTCATGTTGATGTCAAAGTGAAGCAGAGAACTGTCAATCATCTGTTGTACAGCTTATGTTGAAGCAATTTACTTTACTGGTCCATCCATGGCTCTGTCACACCACACTGAGAGAGCTGTCATAGGTAGACTTTCACTAAGTACTGAAATGAATGAAAACAACTGGCTGACTGGAAAGAAAAACATTACAAAAAATATTACCGGATGACATTTTTTATAATACAGCATGTCTGGCTGGTGGCCAAAACACACACTTCACCTGATGCACTTGTGTTGGTTCGTTGTAGTCTGTGTCCTGATTGAGGTTGTACTGCCCTCTTGTGGAATATGACAGGAGCCTTTTTTTTTCTTCCCTTCCCATGAATGAAAATGATGATGTAAATACACTTGACATTCTGAAAAAGAACTGGAAGTAAAGGTAGCTGTTCCTTTAATATCTCTGGTTGTAGAATAATTAAAGAGATCATCAGAACCCTCTGATTTAACTAAAAAGACAATTTGATAGAAAGCTTTTACAGTACTTGTCCATTGACAAGTTAAACAGCAGACTAGAAAGAAACTTAGGATGATCAAAAGATCCCCTCCAGACATGTATTAAGACATTTGAAAATACTCTGCTTGGAACAATAATGGGTGTTGGATATGGTTTTTTCCACACAAATAAAACCCCAGTATAATTACCATGTTAAAAGCATTAAAATGGCATACTGTGTACTCCTTCTCCATCATTAAAAATTCCAGAATCTATAAATAAGAATAAGAAATTTAAATGCTGGGCACAAGATGTCCCCTATTTTTTGAGAAAATATTTTTATCAATAAATATGGTGCATAAAAAGACGTCAGCTTAACAGTGAGAATCACAGTTGAAACAGCAACAAAATAATAGTATAATCACAGTACTTTGCATCTCAATGGATCAAAAGAAAAACACGCCAAAAGTTCGTAAGTTCAAGCCCACTAAAACAAAATAAGAGACAATAAATAAATAAATAAAAATAAAAACAATTGCTCCAGGAAAGGAGATGAGCAACCAACCCATTTGTATGGGAAAGAGAATGAAAAAAAAAGTTAACTAATTAATTAAAACAACAACAAAACAAATAAAAAGGGAAAGAAAAAGAAAGGGGGCAGGGGGTGTCTGTCAATCAGGGGACAGGGACTGAAGAGGGGTTTAAGAATATTAAAAAAGATTGCCATTTATTAGAACTTATCAGACTTCCCTCTCACTGAATATTTAACCTCTAGCTTTGGAAAGGACATAATATCCCTTAGCCACTGACTGCTGGAGGGAGCTTTAGTAGACTTCCAGTGAAGAGGAACATGGTGTCTCACCAGTAAGGAAGTGAAAGCTAGAATATCTAATTGCTTGGAGGTGTATCAGTTGTAGTCTTCTGGAAACCCAAATATGGCAATATAGGGAGAGACATTTATAGTTACTGAAAGTATTTTTGACATAGCATCAAAGTAGTTCTGCCAAAAGCAGAATAAAAATGGACAAGAATATAACATATAGGATAGGTTGCAGGATGATGCATGACATTTGTCACAGCTGTTGGTGATATTAGGATACATTGGTGACAATCAAGCTTTGTAAAAATGAATCCTAAACAGTACCTTGAACTGTATGAATGTGACATGAGTACAAGTTGAGCTTGTGTGAATTTTGTTAAGCGCAACGTCCCATCAGTTATCCTCCAGGACCAACTGCAGTTCATGCTCCCAGACTTTGGTAGCTGGTGAACTGTCATAGGACAGTTATAAAGTTGTTATAAACCTTTGAAATGAATGACTTTTGAAAGGGGTCAGAACTTAGAAACTCGTCCCACAGTTCACTCAGAGATGAGGAAGGAAAAGTTGACAACAAAGATTTTATTGCTGTGTCTAATTTGAAATATCAAAAGAGATGACAGGGTCAAGTCAGTTTTAAATATAGCGCCAAATCACTCCAGAAGTTATCTCATGACACTTATCACACAGAGCAGGTCAAGACCGTACTCTTTAATTTACAGGAACCCAACATGCCCCCATGAGCAAGCATTTGGCAACAACTGCAAGGAAAAACTCCCCTTTAACAGGAAGAAACCTTGAGCAGAATCGGAGGGGGGAGAGACAGAGAGAGAGAGAAAGAGATGCACAGCAATAACAATAATAACAACAACAACAATAATAATAATAAAAATATGACTACTGATAATAATTATAGCAGTGGGTGTGAAGCAGGACCATAGGGGCAGCAGATGACCCGAAACCACAGATACAGGTTCTACAGCTCCAGAGGCAGAAATACCTGTAAAAAGCGACAGGAGGAGAGAGGAGAGAGACGAGAAAGCAGAAAACTACGGGAGAGTGAAGATACTGAGTTAGTAACATGCATTCATGGGACATGAATATGTATAGATGGAGGGGAGAGGAGGATAGAAGAGCTCAGTGCATCATGGGAAGTCCCCCAGCAGTCTAGGCCTATGGCAGTATAACTAGGGGCTGATCCAAGGCAAGAAGAAGTTACCACTTTGTTATTTGTAAAGCCAGAGAGGTTGGCTGGAATAGAAGAGGTGAGTAAGAGCTATTAGAAAAGATGAGACGCATGACTGTGCCTCTAACTTGCACCACGATGGATCCATTGATTTAGACCAAAACCAAATTCTGTGGATGTGTGCCATCCAATATTACAGCTAGAAATTTGGCAGAGAAAATCCACCATTGAATTTGCATCTCTGAAGCATTCTGGGTGCCTCTCCAAAACATAAAAAAACAAGAAATAGCTTGATCAATTGTTTTAAAAAACATTTTGGCAGGAATAAGGGGAGACAATGCAACAGAAACAAGAATTTGGGCAAGATGTTCATTTTGACTGTGTTAATTCTTCCAATCAATGAGAGAAGTAAACTCCAGTCATCTCAGATTTAATTTTAGATACTAAAGGGGAGAAAATGGCAGAAAAAAGGGACGGTTACATTGATCACCAGGTGTTTAAAGCCAGTGTGACTCAATTTAAAATGGATATCAGACTGTTTAAGTTGTAATGCTGGAGTATTGATAGGATAGCATTCACTCCTTGAAATATTTACTTTATACCCCCGGAATGAGCCGAATCTGAAGGATGGATAGAATTGCTGGTATACAATGGTTTAGGTCTGAGACATACAATAATAAATAAATAAATTCCATACCCAATTGTGATATCTCAGTAAAAATGGGAGAGGACCTCAGATAGGTGGACAAGGGCTCTATGGCCACTGCAAACAATAGGGGGGATAAGAAACATCCATATCAGGTGCCTTGAGAAAAAGTGAAAAAACTGGATTGGATTCCTCTAGTAAAGATAGTAGCTTGTGGAGATGTATAAAGGAGGTGTATCTACGAAATTAATACATTTCCCAGTCCAAATGTGCTTAATACTGTGAACAAGTAGTCATATTCAACCCTGTCAAATGCTTTTTCAGCATCAACTGAGATCACGACTTCAGGGGTTGCTGTGCTTTTAGTGATTCCCACATCAGTGAGCAAGAGACAGATTCAGTCTTGTTCTGATGAATATCAATAAAGTTGTCAATTGAGGCTGAAATAAGTGAATATATTATTAAACAAAAGCAAAATATTGAACCTCCATAATGCTGAGCACTGGGGTTGTGGTGAAGAGGTAACAATAGGATGGTATTTAACAGTGTGCACTTTGGAAATTATTTTGGCATCAATGAAGTAATAATCAATCCAAGAGAAAGACTGATGCATCTGTGAGAATAAGGAATATTCCTTGATATGGGGGTTATAGAATCTCCAAGGATCAATGCAACCATTCTTAGACATGAAATCAGAGGATGTCTACTATGTCACTGTCTAGTCCATTCTCAGTGTAAGTTTCCACATCACACTTGTGTAAGTGGAATATTGCACCATGATTGGCTTCCAAACTAGTTGTGATATCACAAATCATGTTCGTAGACCCATGCCTAAAAATCAGATTTTTAATGAGCGGAGAGAAACTTTCCACTTTCAGCAGATAAATGTGAAAACAGCCACCAAGTGCCAAACTCTGCACATACATCATTCTGCACAGTGAAGCCATGGACTGTGCAGTATATAAAGATGGATGTAGCAAGTTCTGACATCAACCATTGGTTTGCATTAGAGCTGGTTTGAAGCCCAGAGTTGCAGTTTATGGTTGGCGCCATCTTTCATTTGAAGCCAGGGCCTTCCAAATAAGGAGTGAGGGGTGTTGCCTTTCATGCTCAGTGAGCGCTGAACACTTGGGCTAACATTAGCTACTACAACTAAATTATCCTAACAGGACAGGTAAGTTATCAAGTAACATCCATGAACAGGAGGAATGAGTAAGGCAAGAAAAACCTGTTTCGGCGTTCTTATGGGCCCCTGACTGTTGCTTTAAGACTTGAAAAATGGACTTCCGGCGGGATACCAACATGGCAGCGGCATAAAAAGTGAGCTCCCCGACATTGATATTAAATAAGCCCTACAAACCTATCAGTTAGAGAAAGGGATGATAAATTTGAAAGTGTTTTAAAGGGCGATGGATAAGACCAGAGGGAAAAATCGAAAGTCGAATAAAAACGCTGATATGAACTTTGAGCAGGACAACGAGCCAGCTAAGCTAACACGCGAGCCACGCGGGTTGGCTGGAGAGCTAGCAGAGTCTACAACTGAAAGAGTGAATGCCAAGCTAGCAGCGCAACCGAGCCGAGAGGGAGGAGAGATACAGCCACCCGCTAAAAGTATGGCAGACCTGGAAACAATCTTACAAGAGATAAGAGAGTTTCGCCGGGAGAACTTCGAAAATCTCAAAGAAATCAGAGATGATATCAGAAAGACGAATAATAGGATTGATGACGCCGAAAAGCGGATTGTGGAAACAGAGGAGCGCATTTGCAACCTGGAGGAAGCCGCGTTGGAACTCGCTGAGCTGCAGAGGCGGGTTGAGACCAGAATGACGGACTTGGAGGGCCGCGAGAGGAGGGAAAATGTCCGCATCCATGGGGTGAAGGAAGGTGCGGAGAGTAATGCTCAATCAATGATTACGTTCATCGAAAACCTCCTCAGGGAGAAGCTGGATTTACCCCCATCACTTGAGTTAAAGATTGAAAGAGCCCATCGGGCTTTAGTCTCCCAACCTCCCAAAGACTCCCCTCCAAGATCCATCGTGATGAAGTTGCAAAGTTTCCGCAGTAAGGAAGAACTTATCAAGATTGCGTGGCAGAAAAAGGGTTTCATATATGAGGGGAGGAAGGTGTTTCTAGACCACGACTATGCACCAGAGGTCCTGAGAAAACGCAAGGAATACACGGAGGCAAAAAAGGTACTGAGAGAAAAGAAAATACGTTTTCAGACACCTTTCCCAGCAAAACTCCGGGTGTTTTACGAGGGGGAGACATGCCTCTATAATACAGCGGAGGAGGCGACGAAGGACATGCTGTCCCGAGGGCTCCAGGTGGAGGTGGTGACACCGGAGGAAAACTGGACGGAGCGGATTAAACGACTAATGTGGTCGTCGGGTAGTGCGAAGACGGGCCGCGGGACAACGGAGACACGGCCGGGATACAAACAGAAACTGCAAGCCTTCAGGAGAGACCGGGATTCCCGATGAAACAACACAATAAAAGGTTAAGATTTGACTGTTCCCAGGAAATAACATTAGCCTACGAGGTGAGAGCTGTGTATACTCAATTTTGATAAGACTACAGCGTTTTATACGGATTTTAGTCGCTAAATTCATAACCTCACAAGCCAAGGACGTCGGGGAAGCCCTAAATGCGGTTGCGAACTTATGAACGATGCTGTTTTCAGCAGCGAGGGCCCTCTGCCCCTAGGGAGCAGTGCTCATCCCTCAGAGCGGACTGAACACCAGAGCTCAGAGAAGGTCAATAGACAGACCTCACCAAAGGAAGTTCTTTTAGTATTCTGTTTAAAGGTACTTAAGTTAATCCTTTGTTACAAGTTGTTTAATGTTCATTACTGTTTCAGTAGCTACAGGGGGGTAAATATGACGGAGAGGATAGGAGAGAGACACAAATCAGGTGGAACAGAGATCGATGACAACATCCAAGAACTGCATTAAAGTAGCCTCATATAATGTAAATGGTGTACTTAACCCAATCAAAAGGAGTAAGATAATTAGTAAGATGAAAAAAGAAGGCGTAGGGGTAATTTTATTACAAGAAACTCATCTGACAGAGAAGGAACATGCAAAGTTGACAAGAAATGGCTACAACCAGATATTCTCTGCCTCCTACAAATCAGGACGCCGGCGAGGGGTGGCTATTTTGATTTCAGGGAAGATCTCATTTGAAAAGATATCTGTGACAGGGGACAAAGAGGGTAGATACATCATGGTTAAGGGGAAACTTGAGGGGGAGGTGGTAACTTTTTTTAACATCTATGCCCCACCAGGCTCGGATTGGAAGTTTTATAGACAGATGTTTGATTTGATGACACTAGAGGCAGAGGGTATTTTGATTGCGGGAGGTGATTTGAACCAGAGGCTAAACCCACAGCTGGATGCCTCAAGAGGTGGGATACAAAAAAGTGCAATCAGTAAAAAGATTAAGATGATGATGTCTGAACTGGGAATTGTAGACATTTGGAGAGATCTGAATCCCACAAGTAAGGATTACACCTACTATTCACCACCACACAACATACACACAAGGATTGATTATTTCCTGATGTATAACAAAGATAGATGTAGGGTAGAAAAATGTGATATAGGAGTGAGGGATCTATCAGACCATAGCCCTCTTTACTTAACACTACGTCTGGCGAGCGAGAAAAAAACAACAATCTGGAGATTAAACTCAAACATGTTAAGAGGACACACAAAGGAGGAAATAGTGAAGGAACTTCAGACATATATAGAGGATAATGACAATGGTGAAGTGTCTCCGTCTGTACTGTGGGATGCATGTAAGGCCGTGATGAGAGGGAATCTAATAGCCAAATCAGCATACTTAAAAAAGATGAGACAGCAACAACTTGACACATTAAAATCAGATCTAAAAAGGCTAGAAAGAGAACATAAAGATAAATTGGAAGAGGACATATATCAGGAAATAAAAAGAAAGAGGGCAGAGATAAATGAGATTTACACACAGGAGATCAAAAAAAAACTGTTATTTACAAAACAAAGATATTATGAAGTGGGGGGTAAGTCAACAAAATTGCTAGCATATAAACTGAATAAACAGCAGGCAAAAAATAACATTTACAAAATAAGAGATCCGCATACAAGATCAACAGTGGATAAAACAGAGGAAATACAAAGATGCTTTGAAACTTATTATAAAAACCTATATGCTCAACCGAAAGCTAGTGATAAAACCCAGATGGATCAATTAAATTTACCAAATGTAACAGAAGAACAGAATGAGGCTCTAACTGCTGAAATTACAGAAGAGGAAGTTAATAAAGCAATCTCAAATCTTAAGGCCAACAAGTCCCCGGGTGCAGACGGATATACGGCAGAATGGTACAAAATATTTAAGGTAACATTAATCCCACTTCTGCGGAAGGCATTTAACTGGGTGTTGAAGGAGGGGGAAATTCCTCACTCATGGAGAGAAGCCATCATCTCTGTAATTCTGAAGGAGGGAAAGGATGAGCAGGAATGCTCCAGTTATAGGCCTATTAGCGTCCTCAACCAAGATTATAGATTGTTTACAGCCATTTTAGCCCGACGACTAGAAAAAATTCTGCCAGAAATAATACATTTAGACCAGACGGGATTCATAAAACAAAGACAGACGCAAGACAATATCAGGCGCACCCTACACGTTATGCAACATGTAATCAAAAATAAAATAGAGACAGTAGTGGTGGGAATAGATGCAGAAAAAGCTTTTGATTCGGTGGGGTGGGACTTCCTATATAAAGTGCTGGATCGGTTCAGTTTTCATAAGACATTTATTAAAGTCATAAAGGCCCTGTATAATAAACCAACAGCTAGGATCAGGATCAATGGGAGTCTTTCAAAGTTTTTTACACTAGAACGAGGCTGTCGTCAAGGTTGCTCAGCGAGTCCTCTTCTCTTTGCTATATTTTTGGAACCTCTAAGCAATTGGATAAAACACAATAAAAATATTACAAGGGTAGATATAGGGGGAGGGGTACAAAAGATAGCTCTATTTGCAGATGACATACTAATGTATTTAACAAGCCCAGATACGTCCTTCCCTGCACTTATGACAACCCTCACAAACTATGGTCATTTATCAGGCTATAAAATAAATATACAAAAAACTCAGGTTATTACTTTCAACTATAGACCAGGCCAAGCGATTAGGGATAATTACAAAATTAATTGGGAATCAAAATCATTAAAATATTTGGGAGTTAATCTACCTCAAGACTTGGGACAATTGAAGTCCATCAACTATGATCCATTGCTTAGTAGAATTAAAACAGATATTAACAGGTGGAACCTGATACCATATATGAGCATTACACAAAAAGTGGAGGTGATAAAAATTAATGTACTGCCGAGGATTTTATACCTGTTCCAGAGTCTACCAGTGGAGTTAAAAGAAGACGAATTTAGGGAATGGAATAAAATGATCTCTAGATACATTTGGCAGGGGAAAAGACCGAGGATTAGGTACAGAACGCTGCAGTTACCCAAAAACAAAGGAGGGTTAGGACTTCCATGCCTGAAGAGCTTTTACCAAGCTGCACAAATAAAAACATTGTTGAATATATACAATCCTTACTACTCGGCGAGATGGAAAGAGATAGAGGCCGGCACAACAGATGGGGTCCCAATACAGGCTATAATAGGGGATAGTAACCTGAGAAAGCATATTAGAGAAGGGGCAAACCCATGGATGGATATATCATTGAAGATCTGGTTCAAATTAATTGTGGAAAATTATTTGATAACTCAAAGTAGATTATTAAGATGGATTGGGTATGATTCTGAATTCATGCCAAATAGACTAGATAAGAGTTTTAAAAATTGGAAAAGGGGACCCACAATATTCCTGGAGCTCTTAAGTAAGAAGAAAATCAAAAGTTTTCAGGAGCTAAAAGACCAATATCACCTAACAAATTCGGATCAATATAGGTATTTGCAATTACGGAACTATCTGGAGCAAACAATGAGGGGGGGTCATAAGCGGGAGGAGGACAGAAATTATTGAGATATTTACTGCAACATATGAATCAAAATTGGGAACGAAGCTTATCTCTAGACTATATAAGGCAGTGGAGGACTTAAAGGGAACAGACACAGTGTATATAAAAGAGAGGTGGGAGAGGGATGCAAATATTGTTATATCAATGGATGAATGGGAAGAGATAAATGAACAGCAATGGAGAACAACCTGTTCTTTATCTTGGAGAGAACATGGGTGGAAGAATATTATAAGATTTTTTAGAACACCAGCACAGTCAAAGTATCACGATACAAAGTGCTGGAGATTGTGTGGAGCTGAGAAAGCTGACCACTTCCATGTGTTCTGGAGTTGTCCCTCCATTCGCACCTACTGGCAGGAGCTTAAAAAGTGTATGGATAAAGTATTGAAGGTAAATCTTCCACTTACATTTGAGGTGTTATACTTGGGGATATTGGGCATAGATTTAACAAGATTTGGGGACAAATATATTTACAGAACAATGCTGATTGCAAGTAAAAAAGCGATTACCAGAAAGTGGTTGAAGAATGAGGTACCTAAGGTCGAGGACTGGGTTGAGGTTATGCACAATATATATGGGATGGAAAAGTTAACTTTCTCTGTGAGACTGGAGAGGGACAGATTTGAAAGAATTTGGGAAAATTGGATAGAGTACATAAAACCAACTAGATCAGATTTTATTTGAGATGTACATCATAGGAACAAAGACCCCTAGTTCTTATTTCATAGCAACAGATGTTGAAAGGTTCTGTTTTCTTTTATGGTTCGTTTGGTTTTTTTTTTCTAAAATTTTATTCTATTTCACAATATCTGCATAATCGATCACATGGTAGAACTCTGTTAATTCAACTGGACATGAGGTATGGAAGATTGTGAATAACTGCTGTGCTTTGGACATGTGTATATGTATCCATGTGTGGCTATATAGCCAGAGGTATAAGAATAATATATTCTATATTTTATTTTATTTTACTTTTCCTCTTGATAGGTATGAGTAGGCACAGTTGTTCTCTATCTGGATCCAAAGTAGAAAACTAAGGAAGACTGTCATGTTTAAATGAATAATATTATAATATTAGGAATGGAGAAAAGAATACGTCATTGTGTACCAGTTGTAAGCAGAATGTATGTGAAAACGGCAAATAAAAAGAAAATTAAAAAAAAAAAAAAAAAGACTTGAAAAATTGTAAACCTGTCCTTTGATATTTATAATTCAAAACAAGGTTGTGTTTGCAGACTACTTGCAGCTTCTTGTAAGTTATCTCCAAACACATTTGAAAGGGTGTTACAAAGCTTTTCACAACTTTTTTTCTAATTCTTCCTGGGTGTAAACATGAATAAAGCTGCTGTCGATTTTGTTTCCACTCACTTTCCATGCAATGTCAATATACACTTGCACTTGTAATTGTGTTATTAAATTCTCCTATTTGTATTATTTCTCTGATCTACCAGGAGCAGAATTTCTTTCCTGCTCCAGTTTAGTTGTCTTTGTCTTTCCACTGCAGCCAGTTCGTTATTTCAACACTAGTGAACTGTTGTTCATCTCACTGGCGATATTAAAGATATCACACAAATCAAATCAAATCAAATCTAATTTGGTTAAATTACATCACAGAGAAAAAGTAAGGATGTCTTTATAAGAGTGAACAATGGGGCAGTTAAAGGTTAAATCCTTGTCTGGCTATATAGTATATGTGTTTTATCATGTAGTCAGTCATGGTTATGATGAGTTGCTTATAATGAGTCTTACTCTTCACTTTTAGTGAGGAACTTTGTTGGCTCTTTCGAGCATTCTTAAGTGTAATGAGTTTGATAAATATGGGCCAAGACTTTGTATGTTTGATGTCAGCACAGTCTGTCCACTCAGGCAAATCTGACACACTAGCACACCATCATCTCCTGGGAATAATGAAACTGTTTGATTATTTTCCAAAGGCAACATCTTTTAACTGAATTTTTAAAAAGAAGTTACTTTAATAATAAAAAACACCCACAGATGGTACCACAACTCAAAATGCTGAAATTTTACAGATTCAGGAAAACAAAGACAATTTTGTTTTTTAGCATGGTGTCAAAAGAAAAAATATCCAAGTGATATGGATTATGTCCATAAAGAAGATGAAGAGTATAAAATCCCCCTCCTCCCCTTGAAGAAGAATGTTTTGGGTTTTTCTGAAAGGGTGAACTGACCCTTTAAGTAAGCAAAGCCTTACAATGTGAACTGGACTTGTAACTGTTAACATTCATTGGCATAATGTTTGAAAAAAAGCAGATACACTGACCTAATAAGCTTATACATTAGCCTATCTTGTACACTACCATCTGTATTTCACTTGTAAATGCTGACAGTGTTTCTGTGTTTGAAGCCCAGAAAGTGGAGTGTAGATCCCTGAGATTGAGCTCCTGATGGCCTGGAGTCCACATACACAGCAAGCAATCCCCATAATGTAGTTATGATACAGTAGCTGCCCTGTTTGTCGGTCTTCATGTTGTTGCTTGCTGTCAAGTGTGTCAAAGTGGGCTAACTTTTTATAGTATGATACTCAGCAAATTTTCATGTCACTTTCATCCATTAACATACAGCAAAATACAAAAATAGCGGAGAGGTCATACTGAAGGAGAGAAGATCAGGCTTTTGGCAGCATTAACTTATCTGAAGTTTTACACCAACATAGATGGAATTAAACTCAGATTATCTCAAAATCCAATGAAGTGTTACACACCTGTAAAAGCTGATGCACGCAGTTAAAAAAAAAAAATTAAAGGGGACATATCATGCTTTTGTGATTTTCTGTTGTTTATGTACTATTATGATGTCGGATGTTAAATATGGTCAAAGTTCCAAATTTTGAAGTGAATGTTTGTATGTTGTTGCTAAGATGTTTCTATGTGTTGTTCACGTTGTCCACTGTTTCAGACCATATTTCAGTTCCAACATGTATGGATGGATTTGAGAAGTTGACAATTCAGATAGTGGCTGAACTGAGGGGCTGTATAGGGCCAGTATGAGTGAAAGGCATTCTACTAGAGCCTTCGGGCAATGTGCATAATATGTCCCCTTTAAAGGAGGAGTTGAACATTTCGGAAATATACTTATATACTTCCTTTCAGTGAGAGAGATGAGCATGTCAGTTGATGTCAGTGTCGTGCCTGTGTAAATACTGGAAGCGCGGGGGGGTAGAGGGGGGTGGGGGGGTGATCTGATAATGATCTTCTCATCTCACTCTCAGAAAGACAGCAAATGAGTGTATTTCTTTAAATGTTGAACCATTGCAAGTGTATTTATCTAACAAAACATGCATGTTCACAATTTATATTAGGCAATAAATTGAACATACACAAAGGAAAGGAATTCCATTTGGGAGGCAGATTGGCAAGGAACAGCTAGAATCATTTACTGAATATCTGAACTACATTTACAACTATGTTAAACCTAACAGTATTTAAATTATTATTGCTCTGACTAATTACAAAGAACAAAGGAACATTTTATATTTGTATGACAAGAAAGCTGCCTTGTAACAAATCTCATCAAGGTATTGACTGACAGCTGTTATAAACAATGAAAACATCTGAATTATTGACCTGCCTTCCATGTTTCCGTATCCGTAGTATGAATGAAAACAGGATTTTAGAAAGCCAGCACAGATACAGTAAAAACAGACAGAAACAGCCCCGTTAACGGTGTGTGAGGAGGCCAGACACCTCCACGGTCAACAGTCTGTTCATCATCCCAGGGATTGTTCACAGAGAGGCTTCAAACTTCCAACTGTTCGTTCACATACATTGCTGTGTTGTGAAACAACGTCTTGCTGAGAGCAGTAAGTCCAAGCTCTACTTCCATTTGCCTGGATCTGTTTCATGCTAATGAGGCACACACTCAGGTAAAACAGGCCAGAAACAGCCCAAATTGGTATATACGGTGTATTCGGAAAGTATTCAGACCCCTTTAAATTTGTCACATTCTTTATGTTGCAGCCTTACGCTAAAATTGTTTAAATTCATTTTTTCCCTCATCAATCTACACTCAATACCGCATAATGACAAACTGAAAACAGAATTTAAAAAAAATTTTGCTATGACACTTGAAATTTAGCTCAGGTGACTTTCATGTCTCTTGATCATCTTTGAGATGTTTCAACACCTTGATTAGAGTCCACCTGTGGTAAATTCAACTGATTAGACATGATTTGGAAAGGCACAAACCTGTCTATATAAGGTCTCACAGTTGACAATGTATATGAGAGCAAATACCAAGCCGTGATGTTGAAGGAACTGCCTGCAGAGCTCAGAGACAGGATTGTGTTGAGGCGCAGATCTGGGGAAGGCTATGGAAACATTTCTGCTGCATTGAGGGTTCCTAAGAGCACAGTGGCCTCCATAATTCTTAAATGGAAGAAGTCTGGAACAATCAGGACTCTTCCTAGAGCTGGTCGCCCAGCCAAACTGGGCAGTAGGGGGAGAAGGGCCTTGGTAAGAGAGGTGACCAAGAACCCGATAGTCACTCTGGCTGAGCTCCAGAGATCCTGTGTGGATATGGGAGAAACCATCACTGCAACACTCCACCTATCTGGGCTTTATGGCAGAGTGGCCACACGGAAGCCTCTCCTCAGTGAAAGACACAGCAAAGCCTGCTTGGAGTTTGCGCCTAAGCACCTAAATGACTCTCAGACTGTGAGAAACAAGATTCTCTGGTCTGATGAGGATTGAGCTGGGAAAGATTGAAATGTTTGGCCTCAATGTTAAGCGTCATGTCTGGAGGAAAGCAGGCACGACTCATCACCTGCCCAATACAATCCCAACGGTGAAGCATGGTGGTGGCAGCATCTTGCAGTGGGGGTGTTTTTCAGCAGCAGGGTCAGGGTTGAGGGAAAGCTGAACGGAGCAAAGTACAGAGATATCCTCAATGAAAACCTGGTTCAGAGCACTCAGGACCTCAGACTGGGCCAAAGGTTAACCTTACCCCAATACCTTGGGGTATTAAGTGTAAATTGATGAGGGAAAAGTTAATTTTAACATGAGGCTGCAACATATCAATGTGAAAAAAGTGAAGGGATGTGAATACTTTCTGAATGCACTGTATGATGACTTCAATGTCCTAAATATTTCCTCCATTGGAGCTACACCCATGAATATTGGACTACACCAAGGCTAAAACAACATCACCAACAAACAGGTGGCCAGAATGAAGACTCAAACGGGATTCCCATGTTGCTCAGTAGGCAACTTTTTGTTAACAAATTAGCATAAAATCTTATCATATTGAAATGATATGTTTCATGAAGTTTGTCTGGGGGTCTTTCTGCCCTCTTGTGATTTAAAAAAAAATAAAGGAACACTTAAACATTTTGGAAATTGTGTTTGTTTGCCCTTTTATCCATGAGTCAGATAAAATGATAAATCAATTTCATTTCATCTGGTACAATGATTTAGGCTGTCTGAAATCACCCCTTTTTGTTTTGATCTTCTAATGTGATTTACAGTATGACGGCAGGCAAGAATATTTCCCCAAACGTTGGAGTGTTCATTCAAGAGAACTGGCAATTCACTATGACAAACATTAGGGAAATTGTCCTCAGTTAATGTTGTCCTTGGCCATCGAACCATTTGTGATCCTATCATAGCAGATAGGATAAAGAACCCATTTTCTAAAAGGGCAAAAAGAAAAATGCATCCATGGTCAAATAATACCGATTTTAACATTGTGCAAAATGTTAGGCCACCAAAGTGCACACGTATACCAATTTAGGTGCTTCTGTGTAAATTTCAACAGGTCAGGTTTATGCAGTTCAGACAGAAAGGCCACAGAACAGGCCTGAATAGGTCCAGTGAGAGATGTGGCTCAGTCTAGTGAAATAATATCTGATATGCTGCTGTCAGTTCCTCCTCCAGCGCCCCCTCCTCCCCCTGTGATTACCCGGGTCTCGTGGATGGAGCTAGTTGCATGGCTGCTGTCATCATAGTGGCTGCTGGAGGAGGAGACCAGGGCTGAGCTGGTGCTGGCAGAAGCTGCATTCTGCATGCTGCTCGTCAGGTTGTCCAGGAACATCTGAGGCCGGTAATGCTGAGCAGGAAGAACAACGAGAACAGGTTCGACATTAGTGAAGTCCACTGAAAAGTCAGAACCCTCTAGTATGTATGAATTCATTTCAAAAACTGTTTTGTTTGTTTTAAAACTTATTTTGCCATTGAAATCTTAATGACCATCGCTCTCTATCACTCCTCACAGTGAAACCAGTAAAACAACAGTGAATTCTGCTGCCTGTTTTGTAAAGTCTGACATGCATAAGACTTGAATGGCGGGACTTTAAGTCGGGCCTCTGGTTTAAGTCCTATAATCACATACTCTATGTAAAGCATTTGGATCTTCATTTATTCATCCGTTAGGTTGGCATGAATTAAAATGTATGAAATGAATGTTAAGTATAGAGAGAGTGCTGGTTACATTATTATAGTGGTTTCATGAGGTTTTTAACCTCTTTTGTCCTGGTCACACTGTAAGTGGGAAATACTTTGTAAAGACTCCGCTGATATAAGAAGAATCTCAACAACTTAAATTTGAATTTTTCACAGCAGTTCGTGTTAAATGAATTTGATTTTGTCTATGCAGAAGAGATGAAAATAGAGAAAACATTTATTACAGTGATATTAGAGGGAGCAACAAGATGCACATTTCTCTCTCTGCATGCCTTGTGCTGCTGTGGTCTTTACTTTAATCTGACGGCATTCAGTTAAAAGTGATGCTGATATGTTATATGTCCGAGTTCATGACTTTTACTTAAAAGTGACTCATGTGCTCATTCAGACATGAGACGGACTTGTTAATTTGCCATCTGATTAATGTTGAGGGCAGCATGTCTGAAAGGGGCTAATATCTACCTCAGTGCACTGCTTCTGGGCAGTCAGGATCCACATGATTGACCACACTGAACTTCCAGTAAGTGTGACACTTCTAGACATTTTTGTTTGTTCCCCTCCTCCTAAGTGGAGGTTTCAGCCTACTTCTGGAAGTTAAAATACAGTTTTTGACAAAGTCAACAGGGAAACCTGGCTGTTCTTGCCCTGGCCATTTTGTGATGCTATGGATATCAAAAGAAGGACAAATGCACAAAAAAAGTCAGTGAGTCAAGGTTTGCCTGGACAAAGTACATGATCCCTGCTGTTCAGCACATAGTATAAATTTCCCTCTTTAATTTGCAGTTGCCAGCCCTGTCCTACCAATATCCACACGCTCTAGAATACAGTTTGGACAGAAAGGAGGAGTCTACAGCATCTAAGTAGCACTGGGAGGCTATTCTCTGTTAATGCTTTAATTCTTGACTAAGACTGATAAGATGATCTAGAAATACATAGAGCAGCTTTACACTGAAGAGGACTGTAACAAACATACCTGAGGATCTGCTTGAATTAAGGAAAACAAATCCAGACCTGAAAGTAAGAGATAGAAACATCTGATTATTTACAGTCCCACAGAGCTGTGATAGTGCTAACAGCCATTCTATCCAGCCGACTCACTCTGCATGTCTGTGGGGATGGTAGCCAGAGTAGATGGGTGGAAGGGGACTGCATAGTCAGCAAGCGTAGAGGTCAGATATGATGGGTCCAGGCCCTGGACGTTTGGCATGCGCACAGTGGAAGGCTGGTAGGTCAACACTCTGAGGGAACACAGCAAACATTTTACACTGAAAACAATTCTGCTGTCCATTGATGTCAATACATGTCAGTGGATGGCTATAGGTATACAGGGCACTGACAGGTATTGTAGATACTGTTGACTAATGTGACTAATAAATGCAAAATGAGATTTAAATTGATGGTGTTTTTTTAAAATTCATGAACAAGGTTGGCACATGCAGCCTTGTCTATGGTTTAACACTCACCCCTTCGCATGCATCTCCTCATTCTTGGAAATGTAAACACAACGCTTCTTCAGTGGAGGGTCTGTGTCCTCCTCATCATCGTCATCAGAGGACGAGCTTTCAAGGGTCAGATCAATGACATCAGCCTTCTTGGTGGAGCTAGGCTCAGTAGAATGTGGAACCACTGAAGACTGGCGCAAAGGAGCTGAGGCTAAAAGACAAAGGTTAAAGTACAAGTCTGGTGTTATTCTAGATTTTTCATTGTCATTAAATCCCATGGAAAGACCAAAACCAACAATTAACACATTGTCTATCTCACATTACTTTCTGACTTTCCTACTCTGCTCTAAGCCCTAAACCCATTGTTTCCTACTGAAGATGTGAATCTTTAAAAACAGCTCAAAAATATAGTTTCATTTTTTTTAAAAAGGCTCAGTCCTTTCTGGTCACTGTAGTTTCTAACAAACAGAAAAAAATAGTGCATTTGGGGACTATTTTCAGTGGCAGATTAGTCAATATTTGGTCAATCTGAATTTAATCTAGTGAGCATTTCTGGCAGCAGGTGTGTGGGATTGAATCAGAATAAACTGCAGTGTTAATGGTAATGAAGGAACATGTCACCCAGTGCAACAGTGGGGCTCACTGATGTGTTTTTAATAGTTTTTCATATTTTAGGCTCATATACAGACAACACTTGTTAGTAGATCGATTCAAACCTTGCCCAGGTATCAAGAAGATGCACTCACTCTCAATTTTTGGAATTGGCTGAGAGGGGACCTTGACAGACTCTTTCTTTGGTCTCATTGGACACCAAGTTCCATCTTCCTGGAACTTGATTTCATCCACATCTGAGCAGTCGTTCAGGATCTCCAAAAATAAACTGAACAAGAGGAAAAAAATGCTTTAATGGCTGGTTTACATAAACTATTAACTAACTCCTCTTCATGACTGAGCGCACAAGCAGACTTAAACCACTGTAGAAGTTATTTTTGTGACATGGCCTAATGAAGTGAACTGACCCATCAATGATGAGACTCTCATATGCAGCCTTCTTGTCACACACAGGACAGATCCAGGTAGGTTTCTTTTCATTCATCTGCAGGTAAAGGGCAGCATCAAAACACTGCAGGTGACAGCAGGTCACCGCCCGGCATGGCACTGTCAGTCGCATCTTACCCAGCTGGAATTCAAAATAAATGAATAAAGAATATATGTGGTTTCTTGCACAAGAACAAAATTAAATTCACTCAATTCCATAATAAAACTGTGTTGATGTATTTCAGTGATGGAAATTATTGATGTAATGGACATAATAATGATGTGATAACCATGATGTTTGGACTGAGCATGCAGTTATTCATTTTCATGCAGTTATTCATTTTGGACAAAAGAATGGTCAGTGCTCTCCAGTGTTGGTGCCTCTTAAATATGTAGGTACATGTATTTGAAATTCTCAGACTTTGGTGACCCCCAGTAGCAATGTCAAAAAAGAAACTGTGGCAGACAGTAAAGCACCCTGACCCTATCCACTACCAGCACCTGATCCACAGACACAACACATAAGACTACAAATTGTCTAATTGCTCTTAAAACAATAATTTGCAGCATCACAATCATTTGAAAGTTGCTATAATCAACATTCTACACAGGTGCTTCATTTACCGGGCACATGAGTGAGACTCGAAGGCTTGTTGTAGCAATCTCACTGTCTGGATCTGCTGTCAGCTTCTCTTTAACTGGAACACAGACGGCAGGGCAGAGAGTACAGAGAAAAGAAAAGATGAATTACATAAAAGGTTATGAGCCATCACACCAAAACCAAATTTTAAAGAGAAATATTACTCTTCCAGCTCGACCCAGCCAACAGGGCACAGACAGCAGCAGCCAGACCTGACATGGGTGTCAGAGTCACCCTTGAGCCTTTTCACTGGACCTTCCACTGGCTCATTTTAGCATGGTTTAGCTGTGGTGTGCTGAGTCATGATCACAGTTACACATCTTGATTCTATGCATGTTGTTTTTCAAGAGTGTGATATCTTCCTTAGTTAAGGTTCTTTCTCTGCTCTTCATCACATCTTACCCAGAATGAAAAACTCTATCTTCTAAAATAAGCAAGCAGTGATTCCCATACAGCAGAGGATGAGGCAGACTTAATATTATTCTCTAAAAAAATGTTATTGATTTTTGTATAAACTGATTAAATTCAGATTTATTCAGTAGATAAGGTCTGAATCTCTTGAGGGTTAGTCATGTCATAGCGTCATTGTAATTTTAAGGGGTAGTGGTCTGATAGGGTAGTAGCTAAATATGTACACTGGGGCACTTATGTCTCAGTGTGGTATTAATGACAAATAAATCTAATATCTCTTATGAATATGTGAGTAAAATGAATAATCTCTGTTGATTGATCTATATGTATCTATGAGACCTAAATCCTTTAGAACATTAGCAGTGGATATGAAATGTAAACGGGTTCTGGAAGTACAGCCTTACTCACCAAGGATAACTTAACTCCTAATAAATAATAACCATGCCCACTTTGATGACTGTAGTTTCAGGATTCTAATCAATGGGAAATTTGGCAGGGAGTCAGTGCATTTACATGCTCTGAAGTAAGCAGGACAGCTGTGTGTAGTAATCTGATTTCTTAAATGTCATGCATACAATAAACCCTGTCTCTCTAATTGGGGTAGAGCATTACAGAAACCTGGCTTTCCCAGCTGGAAGCAGCATACTACAGTACAGTACTGCTCAAAAGTTTGTGAACCCTAGATCTACTCAATATTTTTGGAAAAACCCAATTCATAATACTGACATTCCAAATAATGGACTCAAAATAAAATTATAAATTTCCATTGTTTATTTAACAAAAGTGGCTGATTTAACAAAAACTCGGATTTCATGGGTGCAAAAATATGTGAACATCTTCAGTTAATAGGGTATTGTACCTCCTTTCTCAGCAATAACCTCAACCAAGTGGTTTCTGTAACGACTAATCAGTCTCTCATATCTGCTTTGGGGGATATTTCCACATTACTCCTTGCAGCACACAGCCAGTTGAGTGAGGTTGGATGGATGTCTGACATCCAGGTCCCACCACAGCATTTCTATTGGATTCAGGTCTGAACTTTGAATGGGCCATTCCTTGGTTGTTTTGCTGGAATTCTTTGGATGATTATCATGTTGCATGATCCATTTTCGGTCAAGCTTTGCCTTCACAACTGATGGCTTGAGGTTATGTTCCAGGATTTTACAGTATTCCTCAGAATTCATGATTCTCTGGACTATGGGGAGTTGTCCTGGTCCCGAGGATGAAAATAAGGCCCATATCTTAACGTTCCCACCACCATGCTTCACTATTGGGAGAACGTTCTTTTGGTGGTATGCAGTGTTGACTTTTCGCCAAACATGGCGGTTTTAGTTAGTTGGCGGCTGCGGCTCAGGAGGTAGAGCGGGTCGTCCACTAATTGGAAGATCAGCGGTTCGATTCCCAGCTCCTCCAGTCCACATGCCAATGTGTCCTTGGGCAAGACACTTAATCCCAAATTGCTCCTGATGGCTGTGCCATCAGTGTATGAATGTGTGTGAATGGTTAGCTTCCTCTGATGGGTAGGTTGGGACCTTGCATGGTAGCCCCTGTACCCATTCAGTGTATGAATGTGTGTGAATGGGTGAATGTGATTCGTAGTGTAAAAAGCGCTTTGAGTGGTCGGAAGACTAGAAAGGCGCTATACAAGTACAGTCCATTTATGACCAAACGGTTCAATTTTGGACTCATCTGTCCACAGAATGGACTTCCAGAAAGCTTCAGGTTCCTCCAGGTGCTCTCTGGCAAAGTTGAGATGGGCAGGTTTGTTCTTTTTTGAAAGCAGAGGCTTATTCCTGGCAACCCTCCCATGCAAGCCATGTTAATTGAGTTTTCTTCCTAATGTGGAAGCATGCACATGTGTCCCAGATGCAGCAAGAGAAGTCTGCATATCCCTAGATGTTATGTTTGGGTTGGCTTTTACCTGAGTTATCATTTTTCTTGCGTCTCTTCTGGATATTTGAGAAGGTCGTCCACTTCTAGGCAGAGTTGCAGTCATTTTCAGTAATCTGTAGATGATCTGCCTCCAATTTAGCCACCAATATTGTCCTACCTGATTGTATTTACCTGCTCGTTTTAAGCAATAAAGCTCAGGGTTCACTAATTTTTGCACCTACAAAAGTTTACAAACACGTATTTTTAATTTAGTCTTTTCACTACACAATTGGTTTCTTCAAAAAAAGTATATGGAATTAATAAACATACACCTGTTATTTCATATAAAAAAATACTGGTTCTGATTAAATTAAGAAATAGTGGTAAAACAACCGAAAACTCCAAGATGCTCAAAAGGTTCACATACTTTCAAGCAGCACTGTACATCACTACAGTGACACACTACACTCCAGTTAAAATAAGTTAGTGTTGCTTTCAAAATAAGGCTAGTGTAGGGGAGAAATCTGATTACCTGCTGCATATGTATGCAGATTTTCAGTAACCACATTGCTACAGTGTATGTAAATTATATGATTACCTGGGTAATCAGATTTTTCTGAGTAACCTGATTACGGTGCATGTGAACATACAGATGGATGCTTTTCAGGTCAGGTAAATATTTTGTATTTGTGAAGACCTCTAAGTGTGACTATCTCAAAGTAAAACTGCTGCTGTGTGACTTCCAGTAAGAAGTGTTGTCATTACAGTGTGTTGTATAGTTACTTAGAGCTCTGGAGTGGTCTGGGTTTCTGATGCCCTTCATCCTCAGCCTCTGCAGGAGCAGCGGTGATGTCAGCTGCCTCACCAGGTACACAGACATGGAGTAGGTCTGCAAAACATCACGATCAAGTCACTATTACTGTCTCCCATCAAGATGACCAACTCAGGCACACTAGTGAGGAAAAACAAGGAACAAGTTGAAAAGAGTTCCAATGATGTTCCTGTTCTTACCTTTCCAATTTCAGGCGCCCATGTCACTGAAATCTGATTGGGCACTGCAGAGGAGAGTCGGACCAGTGAGGTAATGTTTAGAGGTCTTCCTGGTCTCTTCTGTTCCACACCATTTTTGGGGGGTGGTGCATAACCCTACAGAAAGAAAATGCTTTTGCAGTAGTTGCATTTTTATTGGAACTTTTCTGGAGTAAAACAAACACTTACTGGTAAAGGAAAAAGTTTCCCATTGACCTTTATACAGAGACTGTTTGGGTAATTGTCTTCTTGAGGGCAACTTGTCTCTGACAAGCAAAACCTGACAACACAAAGAAAAATTTAAGAGCCAGCCAATGAAATGGACTTTTTCACTGATACATGTGTGATACTGAACTGTACATTACTCCGTAGTGACACAAGTTCAGCAAAACAACAATGATGCATTTGGACTACTATGTGGTGATGGCAAAAGATGTTGCCACATTCATGACGTATGATTAGGAGTCATCAAGAAAACAATAAAATGATTTAATGATTTCAGAAGTTTTGATTCATAACATTCTGCTGACTTCATACTCAGAAAATCAGATGTTTGTTCAAAATGGTTCTGTTCAGATTCTAAGCTGCTGAGGATCTATGAATTAGTCAGAAAATGAAATTTCTCACCTCAGTTGAATTTGAACCATATAGTCTCTTCTGCCACCTGGTAGAAAGTCCCTGTAAACAGACAAAGTGAAACATACTTTATCTTTTCCATCACAGACACAGGTGTGTTTTTCTCAGTAAACATGGAATAAGTGAGCTATGAATAGTCCTACCTGGATATGCATACTTCTCTAACTTGCTGGGGTGTCAAGGCAAAGATAAAATATTTTTCTTGGTGGTATCTCTGCGCGGTGCTTGCTCCTGAAAACACAAAGGATGACAGTAAGTTACAAAGTGCTTCAGACAACTGTAGATTGTAGTGCAGCTGAATTGTCCAGAATTATGCTGAGGTGTTTCTAATATTTTGTCCACCCCTTTTTTTTATTTATGAGGGCAGATCAAATATTAGAAACACTTCTCAGTATAAGGCAACACATAGAATAGATCAGTGGTTTGCAATTTCTTTTTTTAATCTTTTTAGGAACTGTTTATACAATTCTACGGTTATATTATTTTTTACATTTTTAACAACCATACGTACTTAACAGGCTTCTTTTTAAAACATTCAATGTTTTCCTCTTCCTGACATTTGGCAATTTTTCAATTAGATATTTGGTTGTTTTAACTGAATATGCCTAAGTCTTATAGGTAGAGTAAACACTGACTTCCACCTGGGATGAAGTTATTTATTCATTGAGACCATGTACAGTGTTAAACATAAATGTTACCATTTGATGTACTGCACCAGAGTTAGCTTATAGCTCATTTTCATCTGCAGTCCCTTCGGCAGGTCACAATTAAAACATATAAAAGCACAATAACAAACAGTACAAAGCAAAAAACATACAGGACACATAATACAAAACACAAAGCTACACACATTAACATATCACATACACCTACAATGTCAACTAGAAATTAATAATGTGAGTTTGTCAAATTAAAAGCAGGATTATTTGCGTTCATGAGAAGACCATGAGATAAAATTCTCAAAGCTCAGTAAACTGTCCATTGGCTTTTTGTCTAGAGTTTTTAGAGTTTGTATTAGGACTCAAGAGGTATTATGGCTGTTACTCCAGCCTGCCCCCAACATGTGATGCAATAAGACATATGGGAAAGAATCATAGCATGTATAAATATCTTGGCTGCATCCAAAGAGAGACAGAGTCTAATATGTCTAAATTTTGCTAAGTTGTGCTTTATGGTTTTAACTGTTTAACATGTTTCTTAAAGTTCAGATTTGGATCCAGTGTCACACCAAGATATTTGAAATCAGTGACTATGTCAGTCCTTTCACCTTTGATGAGAATATCAGTGTTCGGAGGTTGTACAACGGTTTTAGAGAAAAACAACATAGTCTTGTTTACATTTAGACTCAGACATGATTGATGAAGCCAATGTGTGATGCTTTCCAATGCAATTGTTAGCTTAGCAGCTGCTAACTCAGCTGTTTTTGAATGTGTGTACACATCAGTGTCATCTGCATACATCTGCAGTTGAGGGAGTTCATTAATATGTAGGCTAAATAACAGGGGACCTAACACTGACCCTTGTGGAACAAACAAAACAAAACACCAGCACTCACTGATCCATCTTGTGTTTTTTTTTAAATTTTTTTTATTGTGGACAGAAATGACAGAAACAGATGCTTTTCAGCATGAAGCCATCATCAGCGTGATGCTGATGATGAAGAAAAAACATAAGATGGATTAGTGAGTGCCAGTGTTTTGTTTTGTTTGTTTCATCTTCACCCCAACCGTGCACCCAATACTCTCTTAAGATTTGGAGCTGTGCGCACCGCTGCTTTGTACCTTTGTGGAACGCCCATTGTGCACTTCATGTTGTTGGACAGTGCATCACACACTTTAACACATTGTATCCTATTAGATAAATATAAAGAAATCCATGCTAGTGCTCTAGATGAGCAGTTAAATTTATTTTATTTATTTATTAAAACATCACAATTGACTATGTCAAATGCTTTATGAAGATCTAAAAATACAGCACCAATTAAAGCTGCAAGCAGCGTTGGTCGGGACCTTGCACTCTGGCCCGTCGGGATCATTTTGCTGAGTCATTCATCATTTTTGATGAGTTTGTGTGTAAAACAAATTAATTTCTTAATTTTCATCAAGTCTATTTTTAGAAAAGTAAAGACTTTTAACCCACATGACCTGGTGAAAGTTTGATTGAAATGTGTACTGTCAAGTGTGTAGAGACAATAAGTAATGATAATACTCATACATTTGAATGGAGAATGTGAGCGAACCCACACCTTTTTGAACATTTACTGCTTCCACGTAGATTTAGATACAGATTTCATTTGAACTTTAAATGAGTCATGAGACTTTGACCTACAAATCATGAATTTACATGTTTTTTCTATCTTTTACTGTTTTTGAGATATTAGAGTCTGAGTTTTAAAGTCTTTTCTTGCTCCAAACATTGCGAAATGTTTCACAGCACTGAGGGAGTGACATCACCAGGAGCAGTTGAAGAGGAGGATTTTAGAGAACACTTCTTGTGAAATGTACTCATAAATCCCACGACTTTGGCCAAATCTTACATTAAAAATCATATTTTTTAGTGGGAAATTTCGTGGCAAATCCATTGATACAGATTTGAAAGTGGTCAGACTTATAGTTTAGACATCAGAAGCCTCTGTTTGACACAAAGTTCATGCCCATAGATTGCCTCCCCATTGTTTTACATTGTAAGGTGTGATGTGGCACTGCAACTTTTATAAAATCCAAATCGTTTGAGTTATTACAAAGTTTTTAACAACTTTTTTTTCAGCATAGTGTCATAAGTCATCTATTAAAAATTGAAGCCGATGACATTAATGCCCTCAGAGGAGATAGCGTTTGTTTGGGGGCCAAAATTGGGGCAAAGTCTTATTTTGAAAGGCTAATTGCGGACTTCCTATTGGATTTAGGTCAGGGGTGTCAGTGTGGTGTCAGGTGTGAGACGAATAATTGGTTTGATCTCTCTATGACATTCCTACGGGCTGTGGCTGTTTTACAGTAGTCCTCTGCCTTTTGGGCTCAGTCCCTAACTACTCCTCCTTTATCAAGTCTTGATTTAATTTGCTCTATTAAGTGCAAGGTAGCAGTTTCGTTGGAGTGATTTGCTCTAAAGCCAAATTGCATACAATGTAGACCAAAACTGCTTGTATTAAGAAATGTTGTCAGTTGCTCAATGACAACTTTCTCAGCAACTTTTGAGCACTGGCAGTATACTTATTGGTCTGTAGTTACTGGCTTCAAGGCAGTCTCCAGATTTAAAAAATAAGCGTGAGAATGGCACATTTCCAGTCATCAGGAAAGGAGTGGTGTTAAAAAGACAAGTTAAATTTTCAACTACTGAAAGCTGGCACTGAATGCTTGGTCAGATTTTTAGTCTCTGTTTTATCAGGTATTGTAATTGCAGCAGTACCATGAAATTTCATACAATACCCAAGTAATCATGACAAAACCTAGAGTTACATGGCTCAGATTTAAACCAGAACAAAAAAAAAAACATCACAGACCTAGGCTTGAAGGCTTGATTAGGACATCCAGCACATCATAGAAGGGCAGAGGCTTCATCTGCACATCAGGGTGGACAGGGGGGATTAGGGGGGCTGGCTGCTGGAGATTCATGCTGGTTTTGGTGTCGTTCCACTCGGCTGCCTCACCAGTCAATAGAATGAAGTGTGTGTTACAGGACTGACTCCTGCTAAAAGAGAGGTCAGTGTTCACTACAGTTACCTCTCTCTCAGCAGAGAGCAACAGTGACTTTATGGTGGCTAAATCAGAGATAGAGGTGTCTATGATCCTGGAGTAATGCTGGTGATTTGATTTGCTGGACTGCAGCCCGTCTTCAGCAGCTCTCAGGAGAAGCTCATGTTTTTGACCACTTTTGTTGTGCCCAGAAAAGCCCAGTAACACTTGAAGCTCAGACAATCTCAAACTTGACACCGTGCTCTGGAATACAATGGAAGAAATAGATACACCGAGACATGAAGTACACGCCAAGCACTGGTGGGGAGTGGGGGTGGGGTGGGATTTAGCCCTTTATAAAAAGTGTGTATTTCAATGAAGAGTGTAGGTTTTTTGTACAGTGGAAACCACTTATAGTGATCACGTCTCTCTGGGTCAAATTGATCACTATAAGAGGATGATTATAACTTTTTGCTTTTTTTGCTTTTTCTTTGTCATGCAGATTACCATCTAATTGACATTTGTACATTCATTACACGAATATAAGGTAATGAAATAGTCAGCTTCACTATTTACTGAATTTATTGACTGTTTCAAAATATAGTACAGGTGTTAAAAATGCTTGTTGTTTCGCTGCTGAATCTCACTGCAGTTTCACTGCTGCATCTTGTTGACTTGTTTTTGGCAGTGTGTCATAAGCTTTGTGAGAGGACAATACGTTTTTCATTGAGAGAAAATGACTTTTTTCCTGTCATGATTTCAATGTGCACACAGCACCAACCTCAGGTAACCAGCCAGAAGCAGATGGGTTACCACAAGGCAATAATGGTGCAGCAGCTGCTAAGTACATATCAAACATGTATCATGGGAGTAAAGTAGAAAAAACAGAATTACTGTAGTTTTAAATTTTTTTTCCATATGTTGTCATGTATGAAAAGACCCAAAATGAAGACTGTAAGCAGACTACTTGATTACTTTAAGTAAATTATTTAAACAGCATTTGTTTAGGAATGATTCTGTTCCAAGCTGTTTGACCCATATAAGCGGTTGATCACTATAAGTGGTTTCCACTGTATTATACATTTTATTCTAATGACATTTCAGTGACACATAACAGGATGCCAATGACATGTTTCTTGGAAAAAAACAGTTAAAAAGTACAATCATCCACAGATTTTCAAGTAAGCTGCCACCACTGTAATGTTAACTTGTTAACTTCCATCTAAAACCTGGATTACCAAGTCCACACAATTTTTTTTGGCAATTCAGAGCCACCACTTCAGCTAACGTACATGTTTATGGACTTTGGGAGGAAACCAGAGCAAATACCCCAGCAAGGCCCTGGCTAGCCAGTTTAAAATGCAGGCCCTTCTTCCTATGAGGCAACAGCACTAACCACTGCACCACTCTGTCACAGTTGGAGATCTATTGTCTCCATGGAAATTTGTTGCTATTCTTTGTTTTCCCACCGATAAAACCAGTCTCAAAGCAAACATTGTGATGGCATAGATTTGTGGAACCTGCAGGTTATGAATTAAAAACTCTGTCACCCACAGAAATGTATTAAAAGCTGTCCAGGGATTTTGCTCTCTGATATTTTCTGTCATTGTGGATATCATTAATTGAAACTGTTTATAACTGATAATAATATAGTTCAATCATGATCATGATCTCCATACTGAGCTAAATAACTGTGGTTATAATTTTAAGCATTATTGTGCAGCCCTAAAAAACCCACAAAATGCAACAGCTGTTTCTGCAGAATTCTAAGATTAAAACACTGATCAAGTACACATTCAATTCTTCAGGATATCCTTAAGCAAAAAAAACACACACACACATATATATATATATTATATACACATATACACATACACACACACACACACACACACACACACACACACACACACACACTTTTGACTTACAAACATTTGCAAACAAATGTCTTCAACTTCAACATCTGCCCAATAAGAAATCCCACAGAAAAATAATAAAAAATGAAAGAACCCCTCTGACCTTTCAATATATGCTCCATGCTGGATTGTTCTCATGCGCATATCTTTCCTCCTTACAGTTCCTCAACATATGTGGGCTTTATGCATCTAAAATATTGAGAATAATTTCAAGAATTATTAGATTAAAAACATGGACAGCATGACAAAGTACATGATACCAAATAGTTATGGTTAGTGACAAGCAAAACAAACAAAATAACAGCAAATTACATGAAATTAGAAAGGTCTGAAACGAACACCCTGAGTTGTCGTTTTGTGTTTTCTGGTTAATAACTCTGATTATGAGGAAATGATATGCAATAATGTAAAGTTGTTGAAAGAGAAATGCACAAGTGGCTTCTTCCTACACAGCAATTAACTCTGCATGCTGGTTGTAAAAGAAATGTGTGACTTTGACAGGACAGAGCTCACAAACAGCTTGTGTTTTGAAGTGTGGAATCCAAAGTATCACCAGAATTTGGATTCAACCTGGGATAAGGCAGCTTAAACTTATATCTCTCCTGGTGCATCACTGTGTGACTGGTTAGCCCTGCACTTTTAGAGTCAGTTCACATGCTTTGACACAATAAAAAAAAACAATTGAGCTGGATGATAAGGCCAAATATTCGAATCATTTTTTAGCTCACGTTAGCTACCTGGCAAGTAGAGACAAACCGAACAACTTGGAATCTGGAAACTGTTCAGTCGACTCCCAGTTCTTTAACTCTGTAACCAGAATTGATACCTCATCAACTAACACAAACTGAGAGAACAGATCAGTGTGCAGAGTGTTTTTCAGTCTGTCCTTCTTTTAGATGTGACCGTTAAATTCACAATGAGATATCCAGAGACAGCTCACCACCTGGAGTCACCACAGTCCTGTAAACTGCAGCAGGCCAACATGAAGTGTAACTTACCATGTGATAAGTTACACTTCATGTTCGCAGTCCACAGTTACAGTAACTAAAGACAACTAATGTTGCAGCTGCCATTTACATTACTTTTTACACAAAACAAACTTTTTGTGCATATTTTACAAATTTACACAACAAAAATTCTAATTAATCATATTAATTTGACACTTAACTATCCTGGATTTCTACAGCCCACTCTTGTTGGTCTGTTTGTGACTACAAACATACAAAAGTGACACTGTGCAATGACATTTTCCAGGATTAAACCAGCAAAAAGACACAGAGTTATGCAGTACAGTATGTGCCTGCAGTGAAGTAAGAGTGGTTGAATGAAAAAATGAGAGTTTAATGAAGAAAAGGGGGGGGGGGGGGGGGGGGGGGGTGTCACTGGAGTTGGCTGGGTACTGACAAGCCCACAAAGACTGCACCTGATGGGGCAGGAGCAAATGCTACATGAAGGCTTATATGTGTCAGAGTCTGAAAAAAAAGGTATGACACATTGCGTCTGTGTTTAATGCAGATGTTTTCTGCAATGAGGTTTCAGGGGCAGCAAGTGGAATTTGCCACAGTTTTTGGTGGACTAAAGGGTTAATTTCAGACCCTGCATATATGGAATGTTTATAGGTAATCAGTAAATGACTATCACCATAAACAGAGAGGCCATTAAAAGAACACGACCGGGAAGTGAAGTATGTTTTTCTGCAGTCTTACCAGGAGTTAGATGAGAGGACTGATAATCATTTAATTTCTGTAAGATTGGTAAAAAAAAATTTGTTTAGTCTACAATGACTGGAAGAAACAATGCTTTTTCACCTTTACAAGGAAAGTCTTCAAAGATGAGGATGGAAATGTGAAAAACGCATTTTGGCAAATGTATTTCAGTAAAACTTCTTCATCACCGTGTGCTCAAGAGTCCTGTCTGCTTAGTAAGCATCGATTCATCGATAAAATAATCTGTTGATTAAACAAGCACTGAAAATAATGGATCAAAAGCCAATGAAATGGCACCACTGTATAATTCTGCAAAAGTACAAGTTGCTTAGTTATGACAGTTTTATCAAGTTTTCTTTCATCAAACTGATTTTTAAATGTTTGAATAATCTTGCCCCAGCTATACTTTGTCCATATGTAACAAAAATAAACAATAGAATAACCACAAGGGGATCAGCAAATGGCAACTGCAGGATGGCACAGCACAAAACTACTTTCGGTCAGTCATCTTTTTCAGTAAAAGGGATACATCTTTGGAATGCCCTACCAACAGAAATAAAAATACAAACTGATCTGAAAACATTTAATGAAAAGGTGAAACATTGGCTGAAACAAAACCAAACCTGCGATCACTGATCTGTGATCTGTCTCCATGTGCATGTACACATAGATAGACGAACAGATACATACAGATAAACATACATGCACTGATACAGATTATGCATGTATGTACACGGACACATACACCGATAAATATTATGCACATAGACACATCATTGCCATGAATTAGGGAACATACATGTATACATATGCAACACATGTAAATTGATTGTTATATGATGTAAATACTGTTGTTATTGAGAATGTCACTATTTATTATGAGCTTTATTTAGTTAATGTATTTCTGGTAGTGACATGTTACGACTATTTTAAGTAGAAAACCCTAACCAGGGACAGGCATTCAGGTTAACCGTTTACATAGGATGTGATCTAATTAGTTCTGGTGTTCACATGCACCATCGCATTTTATCGGAACAGCTGTGTGACATGCACAAAAGTGATGAATACATCATGCATTTGTCTTCCTCAATGGCTACCTTTCAGCACCAACCCATTCAGCAGTATCTCTTTGGCATGTATTCGATCAGCTCCTTGAAGATGGATATCTATCGTCTGTTCCGTGCAGTAGTTGCTGTTATTGTGTTGCTATTAATCATACGACAGTTTAATAACAACACATGCTGATGAAGGTCTGCAGCAAAGACTGGTGGGAGAGTTGTACTTTTGGAATTTTCCGATCTTGAACGGAAGTAAAACTTTCGGATGACGCGCCAATCATTCATGAAGTTGTTACATATTTTAGTGTACTGTTTGCCTGTAATTTGAGAAAGTTTGTGACACGGCTGCCATCTGGGAAATGGACATGGAGGACACGGAGGGACTCACGTGCACTAACATGCATGCATGGCCTGTGTGGCTACCAAAAGAAAGAACAGAGAAGCTCAAATAACAACACACATAGAGGGAGTGTGACTTCATTCACTGCTCAAGTCACCATTACTCCACAATATCTTTACATCGCAAACAGTTGTTTACTGACATCCAGTGAGGCTTAATGTCATTTATTGGACCTTTAACTTCATTATCTAGATGAAAACACAACTCAGAACATAAAGGCACATGTTTAATGAAATTCAAAAATTTTCAGACATTTAAATAAGGAACAAAAAGTGCTACTGCAGAATAAAATACTCTTTGGGCAAAGCAGTTTCTAATAAAAGTTTTGTTCAAGTGGGTACAAACAAACAGTGCAGTCTTTTAATACGGACCTTTTAAACCTTGAAGATTTTTGTGTAAACATAAGTTTGATTTCCTCTAGGGAGAACTTAAACAAGCCTGTTCAACATAAAACAATCTGTTAATTTTCTGTCTAATGACCTAGGTTAAGACATTTCTGAACAATCTTTCCTTATAACAGTTAACTCAAACTACTGACAAACAACTTTTGAGCTTTTTTTTTTGTTTTGATAATCTGATCTAGGCCATGTAGGGTGTAGTCGGAGTCATGGTGATCGGGCTGGGGCTGTTGGGGCTGAGGATATGGGTGCTAGGAATGTGGATATGGATGCTGAGGATGAGGATGCTGGAATGGAGTTAGCCATTGTTTATCTGGAGCTGCCTGGGAGGAACAGCTGCCCTATGACACATTCATTTGAGCAGGAGTTTTCCTCAAGAAACCTTGAAAAAAGCCTCTCTTCCTGTTGTCGTTGTCTTTCCTGCTGTTGCTCGATCCGCTTGGTCTGGGGTGCTTGCATCTCCTCCATGAAGGACTGCTCAGCCAACCAAGTGCACAAAGCTCTCCCATAGCTAGATGTGGACTTTGGTTTTGTTCCTGTAAAAGTAGTGTTTCAACATTTAGTCTTTTGACAGTGTAATTGTTCACATTCTGTAACAAAGAATTTCAACCAAAAAAAAAGGTCCTTTCAGAGTCTTTCAGCAGACAGACCAATAGAAAAAAGCAGCCAATATGTCCATCATTTAACCATGCACTTTGCAACCCTTTACACAATCAAATCAAGGATCTGGGAACTGCTGTCTTCACCGGTTTCTGTGCTCTGTAGAGAGCCATCATGTTTGCCCCCTACATGCTGCAGTGCTCATCATCTTAAGAACGTTATGGGAAAAAAAAACAACTTAATATCATAGTAGGTGGCAAGACCTTTGTAAGACTATAAAAACAATTTATGCCCAATATTTCAACGCAACCTGCTGATGTGGCTCATAATGAACAAGTAACTTAGTCTATCCAACTGGTATTAGTTTGGCTAATGTTACCTAACGCTAGTTAGCAAGGCTGTGTTGTAGGGTTAACTTACCAGAAATGCTAGCTTCAACATCATCTGAATTAACATTAAAAGCAGAAGTCTCCCCATTACACACTTTACCCACATTGACGTTATGGTCAGCAACATTTGCCAGTGGTCATCATCCCATTACTTTGTCCATGCTGTCGTAATATGGGAAGCTAGTGGGTCAGATCCACTTTTATTGTTGTTGTAATAAGCGGTTTTCAAAGTTTTCCAGCGGTTTTTAATTGTTCAATGCTTTGGTCTATTCAGGCTTTGTTAATGTTTTCATGGACTTGTTTGGATTGGTTATTTCTTATTGTCCTACTGTCTAGGCATCCAATAATGTTCAGTTCTTTAACCCCTTAAAACCCACCAGGTTGCCGGCGCCCCGCTTAAGCCAGTCTCAAGCGTCTTAGCGTCACACATTAAGATATAAATATTTAAACTTTTGTCATTATGGACATGTTATATATTATTAGATCGGTAAGATTCCCCACCAAAGTGTAATTCATTCAGATTTACCAGCAAGAGAGACAAAAAAAAGTGGTGATTCCCTACCTTTGAAGCGGTCATTAAGTCCGAATATGTGTCCATTCCTCGATTATTTACATTCCTTCGGTCTGTAAGGATCCACAGATCAAAAAACTCGAAAGGGTTTTTCATAAAATTAATCCAAGTTGTGAATATTGCTGTGTGAAGTCCATTGATAACTGTTAGTGGTGCAACGAATCGTAGTTGATCCGTGATCCATACGGATCGCCCCACATGGTTCGGCATGTATGTGAACCGCGGATAAATTGCAAAATTTAATATCTCATTTAAAATGACAAAGTAAACAAACTGCTGTAAGTACAAATCATAGACAGACAGTGTGTCGCTAACAGGGATTTTGAAGAGCAACAACCAAACCAGCATTTAACGGGTCCGCAGTGACATCTGCAGGTATGTTTACACGCTGTTTAATGTGCTGCAGCTGAGCAGCTAATTAGCTATGCAGCTGCTAAGTGACGTTAGCGGTGCACTTTTCCCCACTGAATGTTTGTTTGGTGGCTCGTTCAACAAGCTAAACTGCAGGACAAGACGTGTGTTCATGTTTGTAAGTTATGAAGTTTTGACGATGTGGACACAGGCTGTTGTTTCATTCACTACCATGTTTAAAAGAGGAAGGTATCAGGCCTCATAGTGCAATTTAATTTAACAACTGAGCACTGAATATTTTATATATTTTAAGATTTTATTTAAACATTGGACATCTTGAATGTTGTTTTCATTTAAAGAGCATGGGCGAAAGTTCCTTGCTGTAAGTGTTCTACAGAATATATGGAAAGCAAAGTTTTTTACAGTGAATATGGAAAAAGGAAAGAAATGTTTGCTGAAGGCCGCAACACCATTTTAAATCAGTGAGTAATGATCTTTTACTTTTTAATGGTGATTTGTCTAGCCATGAATGAAATTTGAATGACAGCCAGGGTGTGTCTGCTTGTTTCCTGCTTATTTAGCAGCAATTTAGCGATTGCTGATTGCTAAGGCCTGAAGACTTGAAGGGTGCGATATAATTCACCATCTTTCTTTGAGGCATATCTTTGTGCACCTGGTTCCCTTAGTTTCAGTTTCTCTTTCTGTATATGTGACATCAAATATAGTTAAAGTTGATTTTGTGCATCTATTTCACTGGAAAAAAATTTTTTTATCAAGCTTGTGAACAAATTTATCTGGATTTTTTACTGAATTGAGATTACATCACACTTTTGATTGAAATAATAAATTCTGGGGATATGGGCGATATTTTGCGAACAACTGTGCATTACATTGTGTTTTGTAGGTCATCTACTGAAGATAGTGGTTCCGATTGGCCAAAGTGGCAATGCTCCTCTTCTGCAGCCACCAGTACCATCTCCCTTGCTGGATAAGGGGATGCTGCTTCCAACACACCCACTGCTGGACTCTCATGTTCCTGTGCTGCCAGGGGTGCTCAGGGTAGAGGCAGGACCATCAGCCTCTCCCATGCCTCCCACACAGCAGAACAGCAGTGCCATACTGTGGATAAAGAGGATGTTGAACCTGCTCCACTGGTCTTAATGCCAGTAAGACAGCCTGGACTACAGCAGGGGACCAGGATTGCTCACAGTCCACTGCAATTC
The DNA here is from genome assembly GCF_914725855.1 of Thunnus albacares. Lineage (NCBI taxonomy): Eukaryota > Metazoa > Chordata > Actinopteri > Scombriformes > Scombridae > Thunnus > Thunnus albacares. Next base: position 4,306,154 of record NC_058107.1, read on the forward strand.
TTTAGACTGTTTTTACAGATACTGTGCTTGGGACTTTGTTGGCAAACACCAATGCTTATGGTGCAAAGAAACAAGAAAGGAAGAGAGTAGCATGGTGCAACATCACCATCAATGACATGTTCTCCTTCCTTGCTTTGGTGATTTACATGGTCTTGGTGACATGCTCTATGCTGGTGGACTTCTGGAAAGGATCTCAACTCTACAGTCTCCAATTCCCCTCCTCTGTCACGTCATGGAACAAATTCTTCACCATTGCCATGCTCTGCAAGTGACTTCAAAGCTGATGAGGAGATTGATGCCAAGAGAGGGACACCCGAATATGACCGTCTTGGCAAAATAAAGCCCCTCTACAACCAAATTGTTGAATCATGCAAGTCACATTTCCAACCTTGTCAGCACATGTCAATTGACAAACAAATGGTGGCATCAAAGGCGAGGATCTCAATCAGACAGTACATCCTGGCCAAGCCTACTAAGTGGGGGTTCAAGCTGTTTGTACTGGCTGATTCCAATTGGAATCAGCACATGAAACTTCGATGTATATGAGGGCAAGTCATATGGCTCTGGGAATGGACTGACTTATGACTCGGTGATGTCCGTCATGGACTTTGTCAGTCTCAGCACAGATTATCATCTTTATGTTGACAACTTTTACACCAGTTCTCAATTTTTCTTGGACCTGTTGAAAAAAACGTTTGGGGCTTGTGGTACTGTTCGTTCCAACAGAGTTGGTTTCCCTAAAACCAAGGCCAACGATTTCACCAGGGTTACTCCTCGGGGCACCATACAGTGGATCAGGGACAGTGAAGTGCTCTCTGTGAAGTGGATGGACATCCAAGAGGTCGTCATGTGTTTCACCATCCAAAAGGCCTTCAATGGTGATACAGTCCGAAGGAGAGTGAAGACAGCTGGGAAGTGGGTGCAGACTGATGTCCTTGTTCCAGCCGCAGTCAAAGACTACAATCAGCACATGGGGGGGCTACGCACATATTATGTATTAATTAATTATTACGTACATAAAAAGGAGCTACGCTACCAAGAGTTTTCCAGGCAACAACACAGTTTCAGCAGGTTTTGGAACAGGGCTGCACAAAGTCTCCCAAACGCTACTGACTTCTGAATTAATGGATATTTGGTTTTGTTTTTTGGCATAAAAAAAATATTTTTTTGTCCGGGGGGCCACCAAGCTTGTGCAAGTATAGCGGAAATACTGGTATTACAGTGTCATCCACAAGACCAGGAAGTGGTACCGGATTTTCTTCTTCCACTTTGTGGACATTCCTGTGGTGAACGCCCACATTCTCCACCAACAAACCAAGAGGGAATCTGCTATCGATCAAGAGATACACTGCACCTCCTAACCCAGCAGCTTTGCACAAGCTGCAGTAGTTTGCAGAGGGATGTGATGTGCCTAAATGGAACACAGGCACTGCAGGCAGAAGGAACTGCACACTCTGCCACCGGAAAACACCAGTTGGCTGCATGTCATGTCATGTGTCCTTGTGCTTAGTGGCACGGAAGGACTGTTTTAACACCTGGCACACACTGAAGGGACTTTTGGAACCCTCTGTACATTTTTTTCTATAGTCACTCCCTTCCTTTACACATTTTTAGATATTTTTGCTGTATAAGTACCCCATATCTAATTTTTTATAGTTTTTTGTATATAATTCAGCATTGTGCAATTTGTGTATTGGCATGGTGCACTTCATTTGAAATTTTAAAAAATATTTGTTTTGAATTCAGCTCAACATAGTTTGTTATTTTTGTATCATATGTATTAGCATTCTATAGTGTTTTGTCACATACACAAAAGATGAGTCAATATGGCCACCTAGAAATGTGTGGGGACCTCTCAAGCCAGCCATTAAATGTATGTGTTGAGTGAGAAATGATGACCAGCAGTGTTGTGAATGATGGTAAAAGGTTTTATAGTAACATATAGTTTTATAGTAGCATGTCCTCATTATTGTCATTTAAATATGATTTAGTATAGCAAGAACCTACAAAAACTTTTTTGAGCCATATTTGAACTGATGCAGTTTAGGTTTTCAGCCACATGCTAAAAAAGGATATTTCCAGAAGATGTTACCTTTCAAATGATGCATGATACATGCATTTTGGCCATACAGTTCTTCTGTTATAAGTTTTTCCATTTTGGTAGGCAAAATAGGCGTAAATTCCGTGGGAAAAAGGTGGATGTTTAGGGGTTAAGAGTTTGTATCAAAATCAAACTCTCTGCAGTGGTCCAGTTCAGCTTGGAAGCCACTATTTGTTTGGAAGCGGAGAAATGTACAACCCCACGCATTTATGTCAAGACAGAGGTCATGCACTCAAAGAACACAGCCAGAAAATAATCAAATTAAATCCAGTGTTTCCCCTAGGTTGACTGTTTTGGAGCGTCACTTGTGTGACACTGGAAAACATACTGCAGCATTTATTAACTGACACACAGCCTGTACTGTACATTTACTGCCAGATTTACAACTTACTGCTAAACTTTTCCTCTGCTCCGCTCGCGTTCACGTCATATTTCTGCCGCTCGCCCTCTGCGCTCGCGCAACTACACACGCACATTTACACACACACATACACACGCACGCGCACTGCCTTATTCCTAGACGGAGCAACGCTACTCTTGCAAAAACACGTAGATGTCCTTTGAAGAATGAAGAGAGTGAGGATGACTAAAAAAATCAGCAATAACGTATGGTGTTGCACAGTGTGCGAGAGAAAATCATTAATGATCGTCTGAAATTTTAGCAGCGGCGCTCATAATTTTGCAGCGGCGGTGCGCCAGTACATGTAGCGATACAACACTGCAGCCCTGTGTTTCGAGTGTTAATTTAAGTATGAACATAGCCAAACTCTATGGGGTCTTTTCCATTGAAGGAGTCTTCCATCAGAGAAGCTGATTCGTGTTCCTGGGGGTTTCTGTCTATAACTCGAAGCCAAGCAGATATCCACTCTGCGAAAATCACCACCTGATGAGGTGACCACATCTAACTAGCCAGTACAGTGGTAGATATCCATTTAGCTTACAATGTGGAGAGAAAACCCCAGGAGCTAGCTTCAGGTGTTTAGAAAGACTGATGGAGGAAAACCATTTATGAAACAAGCCATTGATTTCCAGCTGCTGGAAGAACAGAGAGCAACCAGGACCTCCGCTCATCGCATTCACAACTCTTATTCCTGAAGTACACAAACAGACAATCTCATACGTAACAACGTAAAACACTTATGTAGTTAGACAATGATAACGTGACTACAGGCAGTTATGGCAAAAATACAAACCAGTATGGTTTCAGCTATCTAGCTACTTGCAAAGAGCTAGTCAGGGACTTATAAGCAACTTGCTAATCATAAACTGTTAGCATTAAAGCTAATTACCGACTCTGCAAACGATCTGTTCGAGAAATGCACATTCCTGCCTGGCAGTATACGAACCTATTAGCCCATCAACTCGGGGCGTTATGCAACGACCAGTTTATTCGTTACAAGTTATCGTTACATGGTGTAGCGTTGACAGAAGTAAGTCACAATCAGTGTTGTTCTTTTCGCTTACCCGAAACTCCTCATACTTCGCCATTTTGTTGTTCCGGTCATCCCGCCCAGCGTAACTACTTCCAGGTGACGCCACGGCGGGGCAATATACAGGATGGGAAGCCAAATTTATTTTCTTAGGAAGGCGAAGTCATGACCCGCCCTTTTCTGCCTCTGATTGGCTAGTACTCGTTGCCTTCGTTGGTTGGGTTGGTTAGAGTTAGTCATGAGGAATAACATTGGTTAGGGTTAGGATAAGAATATCAGGGTAAGCCAATCAGAAGCAGAGTAGGGTGGGTCATGACTTCGCTCTCCTGAGAAAAACATATCGCGGACGGGACCCCCAATATCATGGATATATTCAAGTCATAGCCATGCCCTGTATGGTGTGTTACTGCTTTTGCCACAAATCCACAATTTTGGATTATTATCGTCAATGACATGGTGGACATCTGTCGCCTAAATCTGTGCTTAAACAGCCAACAAAAGTTGGAAACAATACATTATTCATGTTTGCAAAATTCTGCTTATAAATTAAGTTACAGCATTACAATATTATCACACAAATTAGCCTACATTCCAACTTGAAAATGAATTGAATGTCCACTTGGTCAGTTCAGGTTTAGGCTAACCAATTAACACACTTGTTTGCTCATTATATCAATTTTGAATAAAACAAGATCACCATTCAACAAAGGATTATATTGACAAAAATAATGCACTGAAGTGAACGAATCCATCTACCTACCACATCCATCTTACAGTGGTGCAACCCAAGACAATTCATGGGTTGAATACTTAACTATAAATCAGTTGCTTTCTACAATGACTATTGCATTGCCACTAGAAAACATTAACAAACAAGTATAATTTGGCCATACTACAGCAATCATCTATTGCAGTAACAGCATCACAACTGCATTTCAGTTTGGGATAGCTTCAGAACTGAGTAGAGAGTATTAAGTATTATGTGTGTTTCAATATGAAACTGATATTAATGCAAAAAGTTTGTCACTTGTCCAGTAGAGCTGCTTGTCAGGAACCATTTCATTTAAGTTATCCTACACCTCACCAAATGGGCCAGAGTGTGTACACCGCATTGCAGTCTACAGCATGCTGGTAAGGCAAATGTTTCTTTATGGTCAAGTCACCAAGGGTATGCCACTGTAGGGGACACAATATGATGATAATACTGTTAAAATACCTTTTTGGCTTGCAGCCCCTTTAATGTCTGCTTCTATTAAAGTGTAAAACATGGTGAAATTGTCCAATTATACCATGTGAAATGAGAGTAAATGGTCAAAAGTGTGGCCATATGGTAAACATGATCTTTTATCAACTTTAATCTAAATACAAGTCCAGTTCTATTAACTAAATCAATAATGGAATAAAATATATTTTTCTCCTGTTTTAAAAGCATGTAACTTGTGTAAAATTTTTATTTAAACAAAAGCTTTGACTGATTGATTGGGCTTTTTATTTAAGTTATCAATTTTAACCTATAGAATACCAGAATATGTCAAATTCTGACTTAATATAAATATGAAGCTGTATATAACATTGAGGCCTACAAGTAACAACATGTAAGCCAATATTTGGTCCATATCATCCGTTCATTCAATTATTTAATTTAATCTTGAGACAAGAAAAATGAAAAAAATGAATGAAAATCAATTAAATGTATTTCTGCTTTCATCATGAAATGGAAATTTAAAAAAAACAAAAAAACAACCAAAACCCCAAAAATACAGTTTCTGTTATTTTTACACTATCTTTCTCTGCCAATGTGCATGAGCAGCCATGAACTGCAAAGTGCACACAATTTGCGGGAGGATGGATGTAACAAGATAGTTCTATGTTTGAGGAACATGCAAAGAGTAAAAGAAAACCAAGTATTTTTCAAAAATATCATAAAACAATAGTCAAGTATCAAAATTAACATTGTCACTCTCTGTAATCATTCCTCCTGTTCATACTGGCCTTTAAGAGTTCCTGTCATAATGCACTTACAATGTCTTTTTTTTATCTTTATTATGCAGGAATGTCATGATCACACTCACACAGTTACACATTTTGGAAGCAGTCCAATACAACCAGTTGGGATCAGTTGGGGTTAAGAACCTTGCTCAAGGTCAACTCAGTGGTGGTAATAAGGGAGAGGCAAGCGCTGCTTTTTCACTTTCCCCACCTAACATTAGATTTATTCTGCCAGTCCAGGGATTGAACCAGCGACCTTCCAGTCACAAGCTCGCTTCTCTAACCTTTACACTGTACATGCAAAAATGTATTTAAAAGTTTGTTTGGAGCTAGTATGAAGCTTCAGCTGTCCGAATTAGTCAAATCAAGTATCTTTCAAATCTTTCAAAGTTAGTCTTTTTTGTGCCAAATTCCCTCTTTTTGTTACAAGCCTTCAACTGCAGCTGAACAGGAAAACACTGTCCATCAAGACAGAAAGAGGGACATTTGTACTAAAAAAGACTGTGGACGATACCCACTTTATTTGAATTACTCAGATTGCTGAAGCTTCATATTAGCCTAAGATAAACTTTTAAATACATTTTTGTATAGAAGGAGGACTGTGGATTTTGTCCCCCATCACTTACATTGTAAGTGTATTATGAAGGGATCTTCTAATGGCCAGTATGAACAGGAGGCGTGATTACAACTAGTGCTGTCCGGAGGGAGGTAGTCATATACCTACACTCTAAAGCAACATCCCTGCACTTGTATAAGTTATTGTCTCAGCTACATTTACCAAGTGTCACTCAGCTATGTTTACAGTTTTTTAGCTTAATTTTGCTTTTCAAATGTGCATGTTTAGCCATATCTATTTTGCATTAGTATTTACAGTACCAGATGTAGCAGAAGTTGGGGTTTTAATTATACCCACACTGTTAATGTGTACATCTAGGCCCACTGTGAAACCCATGTGTGTGCAGTCTGCATGGGGCTAACATAGAACCCATGGACAAACACATTTACAACCCATATTTCAACCCATGTAGTCCCCATGTAGTACCCAGATAGAACTTGAACCTGGGTCTGATATGGGTCTTGCATATGTCACCCAGTTGGGGCCCACCCAACAACCAGTGTAATCCTGCTACCTGCATGGTAGGATCCATGTGAGCAATTGACATGGGGCAATTAAGGAACCTGTGGACAATCCCATATAGGGCCCATTTTTCAGCCCATTTACTACCCACATGGGTCTCACATATAAATGTTGGCTGGGTAACAATATATTCTGTACTGCTATGAATATTTGTTATGTTTTCATATTATGCTCTCTTTTCTCTGCTTTTCAGACCCTTTTGCCTTGTACCCTGCCCTCTTTATACACCGTCGTAATGTCATCTCATAAGGTATTTATTTTACAGGAAATTATTTCAAAATAGATGACCTTTATGTTTTTTACATAAATTTCTAAAATGCACCTCAATGTGTGGACAATGTAGATGGACTGCCACTCTTTAAGACTACTTGTAGATCTTTCTGGCCTGTACTCTGCACTGTACATCTAAAAGCAGCAAGCACATTCACACATTCAAATCACTGGACTTCATTAAAGTCATAGCAGATAAACTGAACATAATACTAATTAATGGCTATGAGCGGGGAGAAACAATGCATTACATGTGATGCACCAGCAACAGCCATGCTGAAGTGCATCAAACAATTCTCAGGTTACTATGGCTGTGACAAATGCACCCAAAAAGGCAACTGGGAGGGGCGCATGACATATCAGCAAGTGCATGACCTCACAGGGATGATATCTCATTCAGGGAGCAGCACCAGAACACCGCCTTGAAAATGCTGTGTCCCCTTTCAGTGACCTCCAAATACACATGGTTAAGTCTTTCCCTGCAGACTATATGCACCAGTTCTGCCTGGGAGTAGTGGGAAAAATGCTCATACTATGGTCACAGGGCAAGTTGGGGCATAGGGGCATCACCAGCTAAGCTGAGGGAAGTTAATCAGAGGCTAAGGAATTTGAGAAGTGGCTCAAATTCCTTAGTGGCTTCCCAGTATTTTTGCTGGGAAGCCACGGAGTCTGGAGGAAGTGGAGCGATGGAGGGCCACTGAATTTATAGAGTTTATGCTCTCCACAGGCAAAATTGTTCTGCAGGGGATTCTGCCAGATATCCTGTACAGTCATTTCATGGCCTCTAGTGTGGCTATGTGTATACAAGTGTCTCCAAATTTAACACAAATCTAAAATATGTATGCTTATGAATGGCATACATATTGGCATATAATTCTTCCATGGTGAAGAATTTCTAGTGTACTGTGTGCACTCACGGCTTCACCTCACAGCTGATGCCACCGCATATGGATCCTTAGACAAATGCTGGTTGTCTATGGTTAGATCAGAAAACCATGCCCTAATTCAAGCAGCAAAATGGCTCCAAGAACATTCATGAATTCAAATAAAAGCAAGTGAAGAGAGACCAATACATACGAAGCATCCTAATAATGTTTACATTGTTAGCCCAGCATCCTGCCGTGAAGTTCAAGAAAGGACCAACTCAGGAAAGCTCTTCTGTAGAGTCTTCTCACATTTGAAATTGTACCTTTGCAAGCCATTTGATTCAAGGATCTATGGAGCCTTTCTATGTGGTCCATCAAAGATGGAGGTTCTGGACAAGACAAACTTACAAGGAAGGGCAATGATACTTGAGGATGGGCATGGATGGATGGGTTGTCCTTTCCTCCATGATCTCAATTAACAAATGAAATCAAATATGTACATAGTATTATTTTTTCTGTCATTGCCTTAATGTCTTAACTTTTTTCTCATATTTCTTGAATGATTGTGCTCTTGGCCCTCATTTTTAAAGTGTATGTTCTTTTTGTATTAGAGGTTCGTTTCTACAGCTGTGGCTCAGGAGGTAGAGCACGTCGTCCACTAATCAGAAGATCGGCGGTTCGATTCCCGGCTCCTCCGGTATGTGTGTCGAGGTGTCTTTGGGCAAGATACTGAACCCCAAATTGCTCCTGTGAATGTGTGTTAATGGTTAGTTCCCTCTGATGAGCAGGTTGAGACCTTGCATGGTAGCCCCTGTACCCATTCAGTGTATGAATGGGTGAATGTGGCTCATAGTGTAAAAGCGCTTTGAGTGCTCAGAAGACTAGAAAGGCGCTATACAAGTACAGGTCATTTACCATCTACATGATTATTTTTGTGAATGAAAACTCAATTGCTGTGGCACCTGCATTATGGGTAGAGGAGGTGAATGGAGTAAGGGCGCACATACAAACACACACATTCACACAGACAGACACAAAAAAGTCCATAGTTCAGAAAAAGTTAGACATGTGATTAACTTTCTCCTGAAATGTTTTAGGTTCTGATTTGCTACTGGCCCTGTAGAAATGCCAGTGGCATGACAAAGGCCTCCCAGAGGACAGATAAGGAGCTCTGGAATCAATATAAGATAAGAATTATCATGACACCTGTGAAAAACTGAATAAAGATATAGTCATATGGAGGTACACTGCATTTACATACTCAAAATAAATACAAAAAGTATAAACACATCACGATGTTACTCTGACCTTAGACAACTACAAGACAGCCAGAGAGTGAGCCAAAGGAGCCACTGAAACCTCCAAAGTGGACAGTGAGGAGGAGGAGGAAAAAGGGCAGAAGAAAACTGCCCCATCTAGATACAGGACAGTTAGTGAAAGTAAACACATGTGACTGCTATTTCATGTATTACTCCACTGTTAATGTATAGAAATCGTGCCTAAACCACACATGGTTACAGAGATAACCGAAACGGAGGAAAAAATCATCCACATCCCCTCAAAACCCACCAAGCCTCCCTAAGCCTCCAAGTTGTAAGTAACGGATTTCTCTTTTGTAAAAGTATTCAACCCCCCTGAACTGTAACTGAAGTTTATTCCATGCTTTCATTGTTTGTTCTTAGACAAAACACCTACTCACATCACAGTCACTGCCCATGTACCTGAGAGCAATGAGCCATCCCTGCCTAACCTCTGATTGATCGATTTGATTTATTGAACAGGACAGTGTGCAGTATTAAGCATAAATGATGCACTGCACCAGAGTTAGCTTGAAGCTAATTTGCATCAGTAGTCCATTATAATCAAAACATACAACAGCACAACAACAAACAGTACAAAGCAAAAAAAAAACCAAAAACACGAAGAACACACCATACAAAATACAGTTCTTCATATAATCAGGTAGGGCATTCCACTGAGTGGTGGCTTTCACACAGAGAGCTGACTGCTGAAATGCAGTGCAACAAAATGGTATGGTACAATCTTGTATAGAGGATATTCTGGAGGATTTAATAGAACTTACTGAGCGAGTGTACACAAAGTCACATAGTGGAGGAGGGGCCAAACCATTTAAAATTTTATAAACTAGGTACAAATTTGAGAATAATCTAAAATTGATTAGATTAGATGATAATCCTTCAAATATTATGTGTGTTCAATGTTGGGCTTCTATCCATCTATTAACATTAAATATTTTTTCATATTATTGAGTGAAGTGAGCACCTTAACTAAAAGAAAACTGTGTACCTCAACTTAGGGTTGAGCCATTGTGATGGCGGACAGTCATCAACCATTGAGCATCTATCATCGTAACATTGTGATTTATGAAATCATGTTTGTTCAGTGTTGTGCAGTTTTAGACCAGAATATGGCCTATACATAAGTCTATGTGGTGAAATGTCACTAAAAATTGTGAAACAGACAATAACCAAATGAAACCAAATGAAACCAGCCATGCAGAGGGTGCAGTAAATGCAGGTAAACGTATGGTTGCACTTTTTTATTACTATTGATAGTCTACTATTGACAATTGGGTGGTTGGTTGCATTAGGCCATAGCCATGCATCTTGCAACAAAGAGTCATATGCCAATGTCTATATTTTCTACATTTTCTTCTTGAATACCACACCTATGCTCAAATAACACTGAGCAAATAATTGAATGTCAAAATACCTCTTTTTTCTTATCTCAATTTGTCAGGCCTCCATCAACCAATAATTCAATCGTAAAAATGGATGCTGCTGGCAATAGAAAGAATGCAGGCAGACCTAGCAAATTCTATTGAACGCTTGGTCCAGGCTATTCAACAGATGCACTCTGGTCCAGCATCCATGTCATCACAGCCACACAAGGCCATTGAGAGGCCCTACAAAACAGTGCAGGAGCTGGAAGAGTTAAAATTGAAACTGGAGGGCCAAGAACAAAAGAAAATGATGGCATGTTGATATGCCATGCACTTTAAAGACTCATTGTGCTATTTAAGATGATTGGTTTAATTGCAACACTAACACTTGCTTTTGAATATTTATCATAAATCCAGTTTTTGAGCTTGATGGGAGGCTGCAGCATTGGACATGCTGTGAATCCTCCAGAAACCAATGAGGCCCGGTCAAATAACAGCTTCAAAAGCTAAAAGGGAAAGCTGCCCTTCATAGAGACAGCACTCCATCATATTGTTTTAAGTAAGCTTTTCAAAGCCCCTTCTTCTTACTTATTCATGTAACTGTTTTAAAGGACAAATGATATACCATCTCTGTACACATACACCACTGCAATTTTTCACTTTTGTAAACATCTAATTTAATCACTATTAAATGTGGATGAATTAGCTAGCAGGTGCAGGTGCATAATCAAAGTGGGCCGACAACGCATCTCTCTCTCTTTTTGTATAATGGGCTGCTCAAGCAACCCACAGAGCAACTGGTGCTCCCGATGACCTGTCCAACTCCACTTACAATTACATTTACAGTATTTGTGTAACTGTATGCCAGAGAAAACGAGACACATTCTGTATCTGCGATTTAGCGACTGATAGCAAATTCTCTGGTGTAATGTTAATGTGTGAAATTGGCTGCAACAACACACTCTCCAGCAGTTAACATCACCATGACAATGATTGATGATGTCAACAATAGGGAAATAAGCCACATTAAGACCACATTCACCTGGGGACAGGATTGCTGTGAATGATCCCCAGCTACACTGTCAATACAATGTCTCTAACAATTTATTGATCAATAGAAAATTTATTTAAAAATATAAACCGTTACACTTCACAACATATTGTATTCATAACACAAGATATGGGTTGGGTCCGGATTGAGTTGCCATCCGTACTTTGAGAAGCCCTGCTTTATGGCAACAAAAGAATGTAACCGATTACTTTTTAACCCTTCACTTTTTCCCTCAAATTAAACTTTGCTTCTGTCACTTATGATTTATGGACACCTATTCATAGTTTAACAAGAAAATCTCACTTTGTCATATCAATATTCACACTTGACATGGCAAACACATTTAGTTAATATGCTAAGTTCCCTCATAGTCAGTATTTATACACTTAAGTGTAATTAAAAGCACTTGGCAAGTGATTGGCAAATATTATCATTTATGAAATTGTCAGACAGCAGAAGAAGAACCTGGGGGGTGCCCCAGGCATGACAGTGACTGAGCTCTCTCTCTCTCTCTCTCTCTCTCTCTCTCTCTCTCTCTCTCTCTCTCTCTCTGTTTCCTGTCTCTCCTCTCTCTGGCTGGCCTTACTACAAAAGGATATATTTTGTTGTTTTTCATTAACATGTATGAAAGTTTTTATTGCATGCTGTAACAAGGAAGGGTACTAGTACTACTAAATTTCATATTCATTCATAATCTGTGTTATTGTTCATTAACTAAATGAATGACAGATTCCCGCTTTGGAAATGTTTGATTACTTCCGCAAGAAATAATTCCAGTCAAAATGAGGTTCAAATGTAGAACTTTGGCAAAAGAAGGGTGCAATTTGTAAGGTGCAATATGGGTTGTGACGTCTTTTTTGTTAATGTAACTCAAAATATGTATTACTCTCTGCTTGTTAAGTAGACATTTACATGCATATAGTCTGATTGGTAAATGTCTAGTTACCAGTGTGTTAATCAGACATGTTGATTGAGCATATTAAGTCATTATTAAGTTCCACAGCACCCTTGATAAGAATGAAGACAATTTTGATTTATAAAAGAACTGAGATAATGTTACTTCTAGCATGCTTTGGGGATGTCAAGTCTAGAAGTATAAACAGAAATGCTATATTTTACTTTAAATTGTCAATCAAGCCAGATAGCCTACATCTACCACAGCAAAATTTAACATCATGCTCAGTAAAACAATTTATAAGAACTGAAATGCTGAGAATGTCTTGCATTAGACATGAATGTTTTATGGTGTAAACATGTTTTTATGGTGACATGTTTACACCATAAACATGTCACCATAACATAGCAAGATAGCAATTTTTAGGTCCCCTAAAGGCTCTGCAAAAGCTCCTGTAATGTTATTTAAGTTCTGCAAATGTTCTAGAAAGGTGATGCAAGGACCAAAAATAACATTCTAGGTTTGGGCCCTAAAGGTTCCTGTGATGTTAAAGGTTCTGGGAATGTGATGGAAGGACCAAATAGGTCCAAAAAGAACATTATAGGTTGGTTCCTTAAAGGTTCCTGTAATGACACTAAAGATTTGCAAATGTTATGGGAACGTAGTGTAGAGACCTAGTGGGAAGGTCCTATCGTAATGGTCCCCTAAACATTCCCAGAATACCCTGAATGTTCCCTGAAAGTCTGCCAAATAACGTCCCCTTACCCTTTAAAGAGCTCAACAAGATAATGTTTTGGAATGGTCTTAGTCCTGACCTTAATCCTATAGAAATGCGGTGGAAGGACCTGAAGCAGGCAGCTCATGCAAAGAGGCCCACCAATGTCCCTGAGTTGAGACTGTTCTGTAAGGAAGGATGGGCTAAAGTTCCTCCAAGCTGATGAGCAGGGTTTATAAGCAGGTACCAGAAACGTTTGTTTGAAGCTATTGCTGCAAAAGGGAGTCACACCAGTTACTGAAAGCAAGGGTTCACATACTTTTTTCTCCCACAAATATGCAAGATTGGATAATTTTCCCCAATAAATAAATGAAAAAAATGACATTTTTTTGTCTCATTTTTTAAATTGGGTTCACTTTATCTAGTTTTAGGACTTGTGTAATTATCTGATCATGTTTTATGTCATATTTATGCAGAAATACAGAAAATTCTAAAGGGTTCACATATTTTCAAGCAACACTGTATATTTTCATGGACATTTCATGTGGGAGGTAACTATCACTTCCTGTGTGCACTATGTGGCACTAGAGAACACCCACAATTACACATAATGTTGGACAAAGTCTAGTTGAGTTACAACAACTTATTGTTTCATGGCTAAACATCGAAGTTCAGCACATCACCATGTCAAGGGCGTTCAGTGAAAACTCAGGATTTTGATAACGTTTAATCAAAAACGTGTTTAGATGCCACTGACAAAATTTGAAATTGCTCGGGTGAAATCTCGTTTGTTAAAATACAATGCCTGCAAAGGGCCAAAACTGCGCAAAAATTGCAGTTTTTCCAAAATGGCCGACTTCCTGTTGGATTTAGGGTATGACTCCAAGAGGCTTTTTTTGTGCATTTGGACACCAAATTTAGTTAATCTACATCAAATTTAAAGGTGGGGGCTTTTAATTTGAAATTTTCTGGGGGGCGCTCTAGAGCCATTTTGGAACACCCAAGTCAAAAGGCCATATCTGATATCAAGTTTTGCCACTTCTGATGAATGTGCAAAGTTTTACTTTCAAAGGTAGTTAAGGGGCGTTATAGAGCTGCTGTGCCATGCCCAAGCCCATTTGTAATATCAAATCGAATTAAAGCTGCAAGTAGCGATGAACGGGTCCTCGCACCTTCGTGCACGTCGGGCTGCAGCACAATAGAAGGACTTCTGTCATGGGTTGACCCGGTCTGTTTTCAGACTTTGCAAGAAGGAGATAAACATCACTTCCTTTGTCCACTATGCCTACTGCTGGGGCTGCTTCGTTGAAATTTTGTAGGGGGACTATTGAGCCAGTTTGCATCACTGACGGAATATTGTCATATAGATATGTTCAGGCCGGGACTCTTATTAAACATGTGAAACATGGCGAAACATCAAAACTCAACACCATGCCACGGCCACGCGCTTCAAAGATAGCTAAATCTTTTAATAACTTTTGATCACAAACTAGTCTAGATTACACACACTTTAAAGAGCTCAACAAGATAATGTTTTGGAATGGTATTAGTCCTGACCTTAATCCTATAGAAATGCGGTGGAAGGACCTGAAGCAGGCAGCTCATGCAAAGAGGCCCACCAATGTCCCTGAGTTGAGACTGTTCTGTAAGGAAGGATGGGCTAAAGTTTAGGGTTTATAAGGGTTTATAAGCAGGTACCAGAAACGTTTGTTTGAAGCTATTGCTGCAAAAGTGTTGCCAGTAGGTTGCGCTACGACTATGACTCAATATGAGCCTGTACTTGCCTTCAGACCAGGACCTTTATCAAGCATGGGAAATTTGGAAAAGATCTGATCATGCAGAGTCAAGTTATAATACTCTGTTCATGACGAAACATTGAAATTCGCCACGCCACCACAGCAAAGGCGTCCAGTGAAAGCTTTTCACAACATGGAATCATCAAACACTTAAGGCTTTTCTGACCAAATTTCAGATGGATCTGTTCATCATGCTTGGTACAGCTCATAAAAGTACTGAACATGTAACTTCCTGTCGCCAGTAGGTGGCGCTATGAGTATGTCTCAATATTGGCACTTAGATGTATTCTGGTCAACCTGCTAGGAGTAGTTAGTAAAAGTATAGAGCCTATTACTTCCTTTTGCCAGTAGGTGGCGCTATTACTATGATTCAATATTGTCCTGTACATGTCTTTAGACCAAGACTCTTATCAAACATGAAATTTGGATAAGATCTGATCATGTTGAGTTGAGTTACAACAGTTTTTTTTGCAATGGCGAAACATTGAAATTTGTCACGTTGCCACGGTAATGGCGTTCAATGAAAACTCACAATGTTCACAATATATAGAATCATCAAGGTCTTGAGGCTTTTCTGACCAAATTTGAAGTGGATCTGTTCAACTTGCTAGGCACAGGTCATAAAAGTATAGTACCTGTAACTTCCTGTTGCCAGTAGGTGGCGCTATTACAATGAGTCAGTATTGACACAAGGATGCATTCAGGTCTGGACCTTTATCAAACATGAGAAATTTGGGGCAGATTAGGTGGTGTACTTTAAAGTTATAACAACTTCCTGTTTCATGGCAAAACATCAAAGTTTGCCTTGTCGCCACGGCAAGGGTGTTCAGCGAAAACTCAAGATTTTGATAACTTTTCATCACACACGTGTTTGGATACCACTGACCCAATTTGAAGTTGGTTGGGTTAAAGCTCTAGGAGGAATTCGTTAAAATACAACCTCTGGAAATGGCAAAAACTGCACCAAAATTGCACATTATATTCAAAATGTGCGACTGCCTGTTGTACTTAGGATATGGCTCCAAGAGTCCTTTCAAATTTAAAGGTGGGGGCTTTTAATTAGAATTTTTCTAGGGGGCGCCCTTGGGCCATTTTGGAAGAAAGACCTATATCAGATATCAAGTTTCCCCACTTCTAATGAATGTGCAAAGTTTTGTGATTTTTTGAGCATTCCTAGCACCTCAAAAATGCCTAATGTAATTAGGGGATGCTATGGAGCTGCCGTGTCGCAACCAAGCCAATTTTCGTTAACAAATGAAAATCCTCACTAATTCAAATAAGCGTGCACATGCACTTTCAGTGCCAGGGACCCTGGCACTTTCGTGCTCAAGCCCTAATAATAAAAATAATAATCTCTACAAAAAACAATAGGTTTCCCGCACTTTCAGTACCAGGGACCGTTGGGCCCCTGGCTTTCTTTTCCATTTAGGCTATGTCTCAGCTCCTTTAGGACAATATGACGCTGCATGGCTGCGTGTCTCCTCCTGAGTCTGAAAAGGACCTCAGACTTTCACAAACTGAATAAGCCATAATTTATTTAAACATATTATGCTGTTTTAATCGTTCCTTTTCGTCAGTTCTAATCTTTCAGTAATCAACAGATGTAAATTTTATATTTGTGTCTTATTCTGTGACAGACGGGTGCTGCTATAGATCCATAATCAAATGATAAAAATTGGTGGTTATCGGGTGTTTTCTTTCCAGCTATCATGATGAAGAAATGATTAAGACACAGTGTAAAGTGCTAATTAATGGTACATGAATTTTATGTGTAAACTTTAGAGTTTTAGCTGTTACTTAATAATTTCTACATATTAATAGCTGACTTCTACATATTTGACAGTTGAGGTGCTGTGTGTCATGAGGTCGTCTCCTTAAAAGGAGTGAGCGGGGATGTCCCGTTTGATGAATTACATTCCTCCGTACTCGCATCTCTTCCTCACATTTCCATGCATGCATCTCCTGCATCCTTACTGGGAGGAGCTGAGACGTGAGTGAGGGAAGTGAGGAGACAAGTTAGCATAATGAAAAGCACCCAGAGTGTCTATGAGGAGGGAAGAAGGAAAATTATATCAGCATTAAACATTAGAGAATCACACATCACACAATCTCACATTAGAGATACTCCTTGGAGAGGCATCATGACATATATATATTTAAAAAAAATAGGGGGTGGTGTGTCTTCCTCAAGCTCAGGTAGTCTACAAGAGGCCTGGAAGTTTAGGGGTTCTGCACAGTATCTTAGCTGTTCCTAGGACTGCGTTCTTCTGGACAGAGACCTCAGATGTTGTACCTGGAATCTGCTGGAGCCACTCTCCCAGTTTGTGGGTTACAGCCCCCAGTGCTCCGATTACCACTAGCCCCACTGTTGTTTACTCCCCACATCTTTAGTAGCTCCTCTTTCCTCTTGGTATTTTTCAAGCTTCTCGTGTTCCATCTTCCTGATGTTGCTGTCGCTTGGGATTGCTATATCTATCACCACTGCCTTTTTCTGTTGTTTGTCAATCAACATGATGTCCGGTTGGTTAGCCATCACGAGCTCGTCAGTCTGGATCTGGAAGTCCCACAGGATCTTGGCTTGGTCGTTCTCAACCACCTTAGGAGGTGTCTTCCTTTTTGACCTTGGGACTTCCAGCCCAACCCTGGGTTGCAGACCGAGCCTTCGTGGTCCTTTGCAGTCCTGTTGGCAGCTTTCCCTGGCTGTTGCTACTGCTATTGTTATTGTTATGATTGTTGTTATTCTGTCCCTCCCCCCCTCCTCTCCCTTTCCCTCTTTCTTTCTCTCTCTCAACTCAACCGGTCAAAGCAGATGGCCGCCCACCAAGAGCTGGGTTCTGCTTGAGGTTTCTACCCATTAAAGGGGAGTTTTTTCTTACCACTGTCGCCAAGTGCTTGCTCATGGGGCAATTGTTGGGTCTCTGTAAATTAAGGAGTATGATCTTGACCTGCTCTATGTGAAAAGTGCCCTGAGATGACTTTTGTTGTGATTTGGCGCTATATAAATAAAAATTGATTGATTGATTGATACTCAGTGCAGATGTTCCTGTACACTATGCCAGCCACTTGGTTATGGCATTCCATGTACGCTGTTCCTGCCTGCATCTTACACCCTGCTGTTATGTGCTGAACTGTCTCAGGAGCCTGCACCTGGGGTCCTGTCTGGTGTGGTAGATCCCTGCCTCTATTGATCTTGTACTAAGTGCCTGTTCTTGTGCTGCCATGATTAGTGCTTCTGTGCTGTCCTTCAGTTCAGCCTTTTCCAGCCACTGGTAGGATTTCTTGATATCAGCCACTTCTCCTATCTGTCGTTGGTACATGCTGTGTAGGGGCTTGTCTCTCCATGATGGTTCCTCCTCCTCTGCATGTTTTTGCTGCCTGAGGTATTCACTTAGCAGTTCATCTTTGGGGGCCATCTTCCTGATGTATTCCTGGATCTTAGTTGTTTCATCCTGGACAGTGGCTCTGACGCTCACCAGTCCTCGGCCTCCCTCATTCTGGTTAGTGTACAGTCTCAGGGTGCTGGACTTGGGATGAAACCCTCCATGCATTGTGAGGAGCTTCCTTGTCTTGATATCAGTGGCCTCTGTCCCCTCCTTTGGCCAGCTTATTAAAACAGTGGGGTATCTGATGACTTGCAGGGCATACGTGTTGATGGCTCGTATCTTGTTCTTCCCATTCAGCCGACTTTCCCGGACCTGCCTTACTCTGTGTAGGTATTTGGCTGCGGCTGACTTCCTTGCAGCCTCCTCATGGTTCCCATTTGCCTGTGGGATCCCAAGGTATTTGTAGCTGCCCTGAACACCTGCAATGCTGCCTTCTGGTAGTTCAACCTCCTCGGTTCTGATCATCTTCCCTCTCTCCGATACCATCCGACCACACTTATCTAGTCCGAATGACATTCCGATGTCATTGCTGTGGATCCTGGCGATGTGGATCAGTGAGTCGATGTCTTGCTCATTCCCAGCATACAGCTTGATGTCATCCATGTAGAGAGGACTTTACAGTCTTTTTAGT
Source organism: Thunnus albacares (assembly GCF_914725855.1). NCBI lineage: Eukaryota > Metazoa > Chordata > Actinopteri > Scombriformes > Scombridae > Thunnus > Thunnus albacares. The sequence continues at coordinate 4,325,102 of NC_058107.1, forward strand.
TCAGAGGTAACTGATGGTTGTTCCACTTCGGAACCGGTATCCATAGCCATTCTTTGAGATGATCTGGCTGAGAGGGTTCAGGCCTATGCAGAACAGCAGCGGGGATAGCCCATCACAACAGTCATTTTCCGCAGGCCCATTGAGTTCTTGATGAAGGCTTGAGTCGTAGGCTTTCTTGTAATCAATCCAGGTGATGCACAGGTTGGTCTGCCTGGTATTGCATGGTATTGCAGTCTTGTGTGACTGCTCTATCGACCAGTAGCTGGTGCTTGGCTCCCCTGGTATTACTACCAATTCCTTTCTGGGCCCTGCTCATGTATTGGGCCATGTGCCTATTCATCTTAGCCGCTATGATGCCTGACAGGAGCTTCCATGTTGTACAGAAGCAGGTTATTGGCCGGTAGTTTGATGGAATTGCACCCTTCTGGGGGTCCTTCATGATCAGGACTGTCCATCCTTGGGTTAACCACTCTGGGTGAGTCCCATCCAGCAGCAGTCGGTTCCTTTGTGCTGTTCATGGAGTGCAGTTAGTTTCTTTAGCCAGTAGGTGAGGATCATGTCCGGGCCTGGTGCTGTCCAGCTCTTCATATCTGACACTCTTTCTTGGGTGTCTGCCATTGTAATGGCTACTGGATCTTGTTCTGGGAAACTGCTGTGGTTTGCTCTTAAATCCAATAGCTTAGCCACTGAGCATTGGTGTCTCCCATATGCTCTTCCAGTATTGTTCAGTCTCAGCCCTGGGTGGATCTGTTCTCGTGTTATTACCTTGCCACTGAGAGTACACATTGGATGGTTCAGTGGAGAACATCTTCATTCTCCTGGCTTCTGCTTCTCCTATGTATCTCTTCAGGCGGGTAGTCAGAGATGTGAGTCTTTGCTTGGCAATCTCCAGTGTCTCAGGTATAGACAGTTTGTTGTACTTCCTGGGTATCCCTTTTGTCCGCACACCTTTCTGTAGCTCTGTGAGTTGACTAACTTCTCTCCGTGTCGCTTTGATCTTGGCCTCCAGCCTCCTTCTCCATGGAGGATAATGCTCTTTGTGGCTTATGGTGTTCATCTTGTAGCTAAGCATCTCTAGGATCACTGTTGCTGTGGCGTATATCAGCTGATTGGTCTTAGTTATGGTCCTAGTAGGGATAGTAAGAAGTGCTGCATTCACGTCCTCCAGCAGACTTTCAGAGGGTACTTTGTCACTTAGCCTTGGCAATTGGCTACGGGAGTGCCGGTTGTCCAGCTTAGTCATGATTTTCAATCTCAGGTCAGTCGCCCTTGTGTTAAGGTCGTGAGGGCTTGTTGGGGCTTGGTACCCAATCTCAGAGTGTGGGGATAATGATGATATCTCCCCTCTGACCTCTCGTCCTGGCTCCCCCTTGCCGTCGCATGTTCATTGTACCTCATCAATCTCTAGTTGTGATAGCAGTTGCCATTTGCGGATGTTGGAACACTGAGCCAGTAGTTGTTTCTTTGTCATCTTAGATGTTGGTTTCGAAGCATCCATGTATCCCACAACCCCTGCATGTAGCCCCTGTCATTGGGGTTACTTGTATAGTAGCATTCCAATAGATTCGTATTCTCTGCTCTACTCCATCTATGTCGTGTTCCAGTAGCCCATTTCTCATTAGGGTGTCCTGGTTCCCCAGTATACATACATATATATATATATATATATATATATATATATATATATATATATATATAAATAGTCACATAATTAAATATCTAAAGGAAAAGGGTTTAGTAGAGAGAATTATTATTATTATTAAAGAAGTATTTATTTTTGGTTTGTGTTGTCTGCCAATATAATATTCTACACGTCATTCCAGTAGGTTACAGTAATGCAGCTTTAAACTAATTTGCCAACCGCCAATTAACCCAAAAGAAGAAGAACTCCCTGTAATGAAAACTCTATGGGTGCTTGCCATTATGCTAACGTGTCTCCTCACTTCCCTCCTCGTGTCTTAGCTCCTCCCAGTGAGGATGAGAGAGAGAAGATGCAAGGAGGAGAGGCGAGGACAGGGGAATTTAATTTATCAGACGGGACATCCTCACTCACTCCAGTGTCATTTTGAGGAGACAACAAGTTGTCATGACGCACTTCACCCTAAATGTCAAATATGAATAAGTCAGCAATAGAAATGACTAAGTAACAGTTTAAACTCTAAAGTTTGCATTTAAAATTCATGTACAATTCATGAACACTTTACACTGTTACTTAATAATTTCTACATATTGATAGCTGGAAGGAAAACACCTGTTAACTGCTCTAATTTTTATCATTTGATTATAGATCTATTGCAGCATCTGGCTGTCACAGAATAAGACACAAATAGACAATTTAAATCTGTTAATTACTGAAAGAACAGAACCAACATAAAGGAACAATAGAAATAGCTGTAGCCTGCAGAATAGGTCTAAATAAAATGTTGCATGTTTAGTTTGTGAAAGTCTGACATGCTTTTCAGGCTCAGGATGATTTTATAAGAGACGCAGCTGTGCAGTGTCATATTTTCCTGAAGGAGCTGAGACATACTGAAAGGAAGAAGAAGAAAGGAGAAGTCTTTTGGCTCATGAAGATAAATAGTAGAGTTTTTTATGATTGAGTCATTGAGTCTTTAATTTATAAATAAATACTCTATGAGAAGCTGCTGTTGGTGCTTTCATTCCTTCTCTGCAGGTAGGGCTCTTTTCATTTCTCTATTTTGTGCCTCCTGGTCCCTTCTCTCCTCCTGCCCATGACCCGTAAATCAATCTCTGCGCCTCATGTTTAAGGATGTCTCAGTTCCTAAAATGCAACTCGAGGAGAGAGACTTGCCATAGGAGCTATGAGCGAGGATGCACAGGTGTGTCATTTACCGAAGTCTTTTCGGCACCCGTGACATATAAAAGAGGCGTAACATACAGCTGGGTGGATGCACATGTTAAATAAAATATAACAATGTATGACATCTATACATTCTTGTCACATTATGCCACGTTGTGATTTGAATTAAAAGTAAATATATAAGTTGTCATGAACACTGTTATGCTCATCTGTCAAAAATCATAAAATACAGCAGTAGACATATTTAATTGACATGACGGCTCCAAAGCAAGGATGTCTCATTTTGTTAAATGCCTGTTGTCTCGACTCTTCTCTCCTCGTGTCTCTTCCTTGTCTCCTCCACTTGCATCTCGGGTGGGAGGGACTAAGACGCGAGGAGAGGAGGTGAGGAAAGGAACTGAGGATGTACAAACAGATGCATTTAAGGGTGCATTTAAGGGATTGGAAGATCCTCCATGATGATGGAGGGAAATCAGTTTCCGGATCACACAGAAGAGACTTGCAAGGAAGCATAGAATTACCATAATAAAAAGCACCCTACGGCTGTGGTCAAAAAGTCCCTACTATCGTCTTTTCCTACCCACTTTTAGTTGATCTCGATGGAAAACATCATGAGGTCAAGGAAAGATGTGAAGGAGAATTCATAAGGACTTAGGAAAAGAGAACCGCGGTGCTAAGAGATTAGATAAGAGAATCCGATTGCACTTACACTGGGCTACCTAATTATGCGATGGCAGATGTTATGAAGTTTTATTGACACAAGTCTGCTGTGGTGAAAACTACAATGTTCTGAAGATGGACTACAAAAAGTGCATCTTTCATGCAGGCTATATAAATGTGGATACCACAGTGAAAAACATTACCTCATTACTGAGGTTGGAATTGAATTTTAAAAAGGAATATAGGCTACCAGTCACAAAACTGAAATAAAATTGTCACATTGAGAATGCTTGCTCACACTCACCCTCCTGAATCACAATTATTGTAAAAATATTGAAAATAAATGTAAATGTGTGCAAGATAGGCATGTTAGACCTACAAATCCACTACTGTACATATCATCACTTAAGTTTCAAACATGTTGAATTAAAAACATAATCTGACAAAAAACGTCTCATATCCCCTTTTCTGTGTTATGTTTAATATGCTGATGATAATCTGTTATTAGCCTGTGCATAGAATAGTTTAAGAACCACCACACAACTCAATACACACCTTGAAATGTTAACTTGATTTTGCTTTGAAGTTGTGATGGTTGATACAGGCTGTGGGTCTGTGTACCCTCCATCCAAAGCTCTGTTCAACTTGTTTGATAACAAGATAAACAAATATACAATGCATTATATATATCATATCATATATATATATATATATATATATATATATATATATATATATATATATATATATATATATATACATATATATATACATATACATATACATATATATATATATATATATATATATATATATATATATATATATATATATATATCCTTCCACTGCAGCTCAATAGGGAAACAGTGTACAGGGAAACAAAAAGTGGGAAGCAGCGTAACTTGACCATTTAAATCTCCAGACACGCCAACAGGACCGGTCAGGAACTAATGTTAATTAATGTTGACTGAGTGTTTCCCAGTTGAGCTACAATGGAAGGATCATAACAAAAAGCGAGAATCTGGCACCATAAAAAAGACTTTAACATTGAAAGATATCTGCTTGAGGTTATTAAATACCTGCAGCATCAAACCCCATTCCACAGCAGAAATGATAAGTGCGTTTCCCCATTAACAGAGACGCTGTGAGTATTTACGCACGAGGCACTGCAGCATAACTTCATTGACTATCTATCTATCTATCTATCTATCTATCTATCTATCTATCTATCTATATATCTATCTATCCATAGCCAATGACAATGTTTTGAGATGCAGTAGGGGCAGATAATATAGATATAATGATAAAAGTGAAAATGTTTTCTGGTTTTGTTATCATTTCTCTTCCGATTTGAGAACAAAAATGGGAAAAGCATGTGAATTTCCGGTTTTATTATTATTATATTTAATTTACAGGAAAAACGGAGAAACAAAATGATACATTTTATATTTGTTTATAAACAAGTTGAACACAGCTTTGGACGGAAGGTACACGGACTGCTGTGGATGTGTAATGCGGGTTTAATTGTTTGAGTTTTTGAATGGTGCGTTGCTTGGTAGCTTTAAATATTGCTGCTGAATTATCTCCTTTCCTTTCGTAAAGGATGGTCAAGTGTACCCTATGCTAAAGGAGAATATAAAGGAAGCATTGAAGCACCTTTTCATAGCAGTTAGAGAATTTGACCAGCTCTTATCATGGCTGCCACTTAGATACCTCCGGGTCACTTCACTCAGTGAGGAACCTTCCTAAGCAAAAACCAGTAGTGTGATTCAGGAATGCTGGGAATACAACAGATTTCAAGGTAATGGTTTTGGCTGGATAAAGAAGGCTAAATCAGAGGAATATAGGCTGGAAAATATTTGTTTTAACTCCCCTACCCCTATTAGTAAAAAAATCTATTCAGATTACATAGGCTTGGGATGGAAGTGCATCCTTGTTGGGTACTTGCTCATGCAGGAATAAAAGGGAATGAGGGAGCAGACAAAATAGCCACAGCAACCAGGATGAGAGATGTCATAGACATACCTTTAGGTAAAGGGGAAGCTAAAGGGATACTCGAAAAAAATAATGAAGAAGTGGCAGGACAGATGGGACAGGGATAACAGAAGAAAATATTACAATGTGCAGAAAACCATTAATGCGCAGGGTGTGTTTAGAGGAAACAGAAGGGAATTGAGACTGCTTGAACAAGACTAACATCCAACCATACAGGTCTAAATAAAACATTATTTTTGCTAAGGAAAAGTACATCAGATGAATACTTAGAATGTAAAAGCATATACTGATGGACTGTCAAAAGTATAGGGAAGAGAGGATAAGACAAACTAGATAGTTAGTTAGTTAAAGCAGGAAGAGAATGGAACCTTGAGGGCATTCTGGGAATATCAGGAGGTAGGGTACAGGACACACAGAAAGCCGTTGTGGAATGTTTGAAGGAGATAAGATTAAAGTAAAAAAGTAGCGGCGCACACAGCTCCAAGTCTTGAACAGGTGCATGATTGTGGCAAGGATGAACCAAACTGTCCACAATAAATAATAAGGAGATAGGATTATACCATAGAATTTAGCGAGTTTTTAAAAAAAATTAAAACTATCATTAAAGAATTATTTATTTACCTAATGATATAAAGTAGTCCAGGGATAATATCACATGCTGCATGCTCCGGTACAGTAGGTGGCGGTATTCACCTTATGAGCAGTGGTTGCAACTCGCCATAAAACCAAAGGAAGAAGAACTCCCAGTGTGCACTGCTGCTGTGTCCAACATTACAACACAACTAAAACGCTCAATGAACTCGACGCTGGAGGTGAGTCTTTCAGCAGTGAATTGTACACAGATAACAAATCTGGCAAATACTGTGTGGCCTTGAGACTCTCCAGGATGAGCGGCCTGCGGACCATCCTGAGCTCCACTGCGATGGTCGTAGTCCTGGGGGTCGGCTTTGGGACGTGGCTGATGGTTGTCCCGACAGAAGACAGGCGGAAAAATCTGATCAAGGTGACTCGCTATATTGCACCTGACATTCAGTGTACAGCCTCTCTGCTGCACTGTAATTGTAATCCCGGTTTGTGTCTTAAGTGCAATAGTCGTTTTTATATTTGAAAGGCTTGCATTAGTTTATAGTTAGCTACGATGTCTTGTCAGGACCCGTCATGTCTAATCTGCCGATACTAAAACGTTCCCTTCAGTGTGCAATGATCAATCTGTGATCCAGTAAGGTGGCAAAGGACTGAATGTGTCTGTGGTTGCTGGTGGTGGTGGTGATGATGATGATGATGATGATGATGATGATGTTGCAACAGGAAGAGGAAGCGTCGAAGTCTTTGTAAATGCTTTTTGTTTTGATTTTATACATTTTCCAGATACATTCCCACTGAGTTCTTTTTCGTCTTGGCTAACTGTGTATGTGAGTGAAATGGTGTCACCAGCAGGAAGCAAAACACACCGAACTTAAATATTGGGGAAAGAAACAGCAGAATGCAGAATCCGATTCTACCCCGTCAGTAGAAAAAGAGCAGTTTGTCAGAGAATTAACGTTCTTCAATCAAATTATTATCAAAGAATTGAATACAGGCTGTATGTTCACAGATTCCTTGCCACCTGATTTGTACGACCTACCACACGCAACATCAGTCACACTTTGAATCAAAGTGGATAATGGCCTATATGCTTATCCTATTTATTCTCTACATAGCCCCATGTATGCCCCTTATGAAGTCACCTTCTTCACGTCAGAATTCTGCATTGATGACCATCAGTCAAATGTTCAGTAGCCTACACTGTGTGATGTGGTTGTCGAACTGCAGTGTTTTCGTCATATGATCACCATGTTTTGCTATGTTTTTTACATTATGGTAAAGTTATTCCTTTTTTTTCTTTCCTACTTTGTTTTTATTTTGAAAAAAGCAAACATGTCAAGAGAGCAACGTACACTTAAAATCAAATTAAATACACACATTTCTTATACTGCTGTCCCAGCATGAAAACATATACACAGTAAAAGAGAATGTTTGGTGAGATACAGATATCTATCTACCTTAACATATATTATTGCTTGCCACTCCCAACCAAAATACATGCTGAGGTATCACCATTCTTTTACAGACTCATCTAAGGTTCTTTGTAATACATTGGATAATCTCTCACAAGGAAGAATTGATAGTAATTTATCAAACCACATTGATAGGTGGATCAATGTGCCAACAACATCTTTTGAGATTTTCAAATAACATCACGACAGTATAGATTTATTTGTTCAGAGATTGAGGGATATTATTAATTAGATTCTAGTCCAACCATAAAAAAGGCCTTCCCCTACATATCAGATATTTGAACGGTAATAACAAACATAAAACAAATGAAAAGGAAATAAATTAATGACCAAATAAAAAAAATAAATAAAAAAATTAAAACAGAAGGGTTTTAATGCAGAAGGGTTCCCATACTGTTAAATTCAAATTGCACGTTCATTATTTGTACATCTGTATTGAATTCAAAGGTATACTTCACACAAACCAGGACAATCATATACCAAATGAGACTGCAGCCACACATTTTTCCGTTTTCTATTTCTCTGTTAAGTGTTGTCAGGTTAGGCTAATCCATTGTTGCTAACTTCAGAGCTAACCCCCAAGCTGCAGCATTTATTAACTGACACACTGTAGTCTGTACTGTAAAAAAGACAGGAGAAAGAGAGAGAGAGCACCAGCGAGAGAGTGAGAGAGACTTTTGATATCCTTTAATAAACAGAGGCACTTACAACACCACATACAGCTCCTACCCATTGATCAAAAACATAAAATAGACCAACATCCCATCTCACAGACACCCGTAACTCCATTCATCATCCCTCCTCAACACCTATAACCACATGCACTTTTCACTGGTGAATGTTAGTTTGGTGGCTCGTTCACTGGCCACAATCCAGCCCACAATCCTTCACTTTATTCCTCCTTGTGAGTCAAGTAGCCAGTTTAGCCTGCCCAAACAGTTCATCAGCACACTTTTTGTTTTGCTTTTCACGGAATACACTGGTCCCAAAACGTACAGCCCCACAGAAAAGAACTCCCATCTTTCCACGTAGCACTTTCAACAAAGCAAGAACAGGTGACAGACGGTTACATTCAGTGAACACATGTACAACAGTCTCAGGTGAATTACAGAAAGGACAGCCATTCCCCACATTTTTATCTATTTTGGACAGAAACATGTTAGTCGCCAGGGCCCCATGAAGCACCCTCCACTGCAGATCCCCTGATCTCGGATCGGGGGCTTGTAAAGCAGCCTGACATCCTGCACACACACCTTCCTCCTGCCACCCTTGAGTCTCAGCTGACACTGTCAAGGAGGGAAAAAATGGAGGCTAGCCCTTAGAACCGTGGTGTAGAAGGTGGTAAGTCCTGTTAAATTCCTACTTCTACTGGGATGCTGAGACCCCTAGCTACTTTAACCAAACATGAGGCACCAGTATATAACATTTTAACCCCACATCCAAAAGCCTGCAGTGTTTTAAAAAGATAACCATGATCTACCCTGTCAAATGCTTTCTCCTGGTCTAACCCCGGAAGACCAAATTTTGCATGTGACAGTCCTGCTAAGTCCAGCATATCCCATAACAGATGTAAATTGTCCAGTATAGAGTGTCCCGGCACACAGTATAATTTATCCTTGTGAATGATTGTGTCCAGTTGGCCTTTCAGCCTGTTTGCCAGAGTCTTAGAATATATTTTAAAATCCGCACAGACCAGTGCAACAGGCTTCCAGCTCTGTAAGTCACTCAGATCACCCTTCTTGGGTAAGAGAGCCAGCACTGCTTTACGACAGCTGAGCGGGAGCTCACCTATGCTCTGGAGGCTAGTGGAGCGTTAGCCGCAGCTGGGCCAGAAGGGAAGCACAGCCAGCTAGCCTCCGCTAGCCTCCCAGCTAACGTTAGCCCCGGCTCTTCATGTGGATCTAACCAGAGCACAGAGCTCCAGCTTGTTATTCAGGTTAAAGTGGGAAGAAGCAGCGGGTTTGACAGGCAGCTTGAGTGAAATGGAGCCTGTGAGGGAAGCACCGGGACCATCAGGGAGAAACAGTCTGTGGAGGAGCCGCTATGTTCGGCTGTACAGATAGGAAACGCCTTGGCTGACAGGATGTACCACTCCATTTGGAGAAAAAAAAAAAGTTTTCTTTTTGGTTTATACCGACGGTTGGCAACCAGCGTATTAGGTACATTACCACCACCTTCTGCTCTGGAGTGTGGACCAGAGATTAAATCCTACATTAATCCTGTTTGTTTAATAAACTCAAAGAGAACTACTGCTCCACCCACTTGGCAGGTTCATTTAAGTTTTAATGGTGAGCTCCTGAACTCCAGTGTTATTATTGTATAATATTATCTGGTGTCTTTCTTGAGCATACTTAGTACAATCTATACTTATATGCATAATAGTCTCCTCAGCCATCTGGAAAAAAATATGTGCATATACCGGCATTGGTTTTCGGCCCAATGAGTTGGAAAATATCAGCATATTGGAAATCGGCAAAAAATCCAATATCGTGCATCCCTAGTTTTTGGTTTTTGACAGAAAGCTGTCTAGCTCTTCAAAGGAGTAGACCTCCCCTTCACCTGGCTTGAGGAGAGCTCCAGCTCTCCCGAGCTATCCAAACTCACCAAACTGCTGGAGGGCCAGCATCTGACTCACCCATCTCAGTCTGACTTTCCACTCCTCCCATCCCTGAGTTCTTTACCTTACCCTGCACTCCTGCAACCCCCCCCTACCCCTTGTCTACTCCTCTTCTTCCCCTTCCTTCCCCTAGCTACAATCCATCCCTCTTCTTCCCCTTCTCCCACCTCTCACTGCTCCTCCTGCACGCTGCCCTGCCCGGCCTCTGACTCTCCTAGCCTGACAGCACCCTGGTCCTCTGCCAGCCTGTCTACTCTACTAGTCCCCTGCACCTGATCTGCCACCTCTCGCACCCCTCCTCAATACTGGACCTCACCTCCCCAGCCTGCTCAGCTAAGCCCACTGCAGCCTCAGTTCCTCCATCCTCCCTCGCTGTAGACTCCTTCCCCTGACCTCCAGAAGAAACTGCGGGCCCAGCTTCCTTGTCTGCATGGACATGCAACCTGTTTGTCTTATCTCCCCAAACCCAAAATCCCGCAGCATACACACTCTCACCATGCTTCACGTGGAAACTCACACTCAATGTCTGATCAGGGCTCCTCACATATATGAACACTTGCCTCCTAAGTGACATCACATGTTTCACCTGCTGGTTTTTACAACCCAACGCAATCAGCCTGAAACTACTAGCAAACTCACCAAACCAAGATAATTCCCTCATCAGCGCCTTGTTTTTAATGAACGGAGGCACATTGGAAACGAACACTCTGGTAGCCGGTGCTGATAATGGTGAAACAGCCACAATACAGCCGTTTACGTGGATACCACTAGCAATTAACCCACCCACCAAACTCTCCTTCTTCAACCGCCTTGTTAATTCAGGAAGCATATCCCAGATTCTCCTAAACCTACCTGTTCGCAACCGCGAGCAGCACTTCCTCCACCGTTATTTTCTGATTGTTTCGCAGTGGTTACATTCCGGAGGACAAATAAACACCCCCACACACCTCCGCTCAACCCTGCGGCTGAACACTGCATTGCCTTATTTGGTCTGAATACGGCCTTACCGCTAACCTTTTCCTCTGCTCTGCTCACATTCACTGTCACTTTTCTGACGCTCGCTCTCTCGCTTAACCACTCACTCACTCACGTACTGCCCTATTCCTTAAAAGGCGTTACGCTACCTGCAGTTTCCCAGGCAACAACACAGAGGTTATAGGAATATATATATATATATATATATATGATTTGTATTCAACTCCTGAAATTCATTCTAACAGATTAGCAGCCTCATGTTTCTCCGTTCTCTATTTCTCTGTTTAGCGTCATTAGGTTAGGCTAACCCATTGTTGCTAATTTTGGGGCTAACCCCCTTCATTTTTCCAGCAGATAGGAAAAGAACAGACGAAACTTTTCTTGGTCTTGAGAAGCCGCAGCATTTATTAACTGACACACTGTAAGTCTGTACTGTACATTTACTGCCAGATTGAGAATTTAACAACCTTTTGCTTTGCTCCGCTCGCGTTCACCTTCACTTTTCTGCTGATTGCTCTCTCACGTAACCACTCCCTCACTTACGTACTGCTGTATTCCTTAAAAAGAGATACACTGACCAGGACTTTCCTAGGCAATGCCACAGAGGTTAACTCATGTTTTGAAACAGTGCTGCACAGAGGCTCCCAAATGCTATTGATTGCTGGATGAATGGATATTTGGCGTTATATTTGGCATTTAAGAAAACATTTTTTGGCCTAGCGGGGGTTCTCGTTGGCCTGGCAGCCTGCCAGCCCTGTACTATTATAGGGGAAACACTATACAAACCAATGGTAGCTTTTACACCTGGAATGGGACCCATTGGTACAGAAAGACAGAAAGGTCACAGGAAACAGGTCATATCTAATTCTTCATTTAAGCAACTAGGGCGTAGTGTTTTTAAGGTAGATGATATATCTGCATTCACAATGAAGTGTTTGTCCAATGTGAATATATTTCCACCACAACAATAAGGAATCATCATGTCAATGCCACAGAATGCCAAGTCGAAATAGAATGATTACCATACGCAAAGTGTCTTGCAACAGCTGATTTAGAATCAGCTCAGCAGATAGCACTTTTATGTTCATTGATTTTAAATCTAAGTTATCTCCTTGTTTTTCCAACACTCTGGATGCCACATTTGGTACATGCAAGAAGACAGACAACATTACTAGAGCTGCGTGCAGGGTGCACATGGATATAACTGCAATCTGTGCCTCACTGCTGTCCACGTACAAGCAGTACGTAGCAAAATAAGTCTTTAAGGCTTAGATTGTAACAAAAAAGACCACAATAATATATTGAAATCATCTAAATGTATGCTTTAGCTAATATACTTACACACAGCCAGGGTAGCGGTGTATTGTTTAACCAGCGCAAGATATTTGCAAGGTCCTGCCAGCAAGCTGTTTGTAACTGAGGGGATAGATGGGCCGGTACCGCAGGAACATTTCTCGCAGTGGGTAGCCAGCCAGTGATAATAACTATAGGAACAGCATGGGAAGACTTGCTCCATTGTAGTCAGCGCTTTGTTCAGTTTGTCATTTGCTGAGTGATAGTTTAAAATAAATAAATAAATAAAAAATATATATAAAATCCCTTTCATCCCAGGGGCATACCAGGGAAGATCTCTGTTCATCCAGAACACATTTTCTACTGTCCCCGGAATGATGTGATGCTGTTAGTCTTGAGCCCTGGCTGGATGTGACAGTTCTGTTGATTGATTTCACATAAAAAGAACTTAAAAACACAGCAAAACTTGATTATGTAGAAGAGATACTCAAAACCAGGAGCAATGAAATTGATCTGAAGAAAATCCAAGATGACCTCAATGCCAAACTGCAATGTGATCCAACCTTCTCTTTTAAGGGATAAATCCTGTAGTTCTGTGAGTCCATCTGAATACAAGTACTTGACTAATGACTTTCCTATCAAATAAGTTATTTATGGCCTACATAAAGTACACAAGCCTAAGAAAGGGTTCCCAAAATGTTGCCCTATTACAAGGAGTACTGGTTCTCTTACTGAACCTTTATCTAATTGAGTTGATAATCACATCAGACCATGAAATGAAAAGCTCCCTTCATATCTAAAAGACAATGGGGATGAAATAACTCAACTCAACACTTCCTAGTTGATGTGTCTAATTAATTGACTAAAAAGTACTTTCTTTATGGTAAAGATTTCTTTTTCCAGACATATGGTGCTGCTGTGGACGCAAGCTTCGCCCCTGACAATGCACAACTTTTTATGGGATGGTTTGAACACCAGTATGTGTACAATAATAATCTATTCTCGTAATCCACTTTGTCTTGGAAAATATATTGATGACATATTTCTGATTTGGAATGGCTCTGATTGTTATCTCCAGGTTTTCCACAGTATCTCAACAATTGTATTGATTCAGTTGAATTCAGTATGAAATGTGACAGTCACACAGTAAGTTTTTTGGTGACATGGATAATCTATAATGGGAGAGACATTTACACCACTCTCTCCACCAGACCTTCAGACAGAAATAGTCTTTTACACTACTCAAGCTATCACTCTATCCCCCTCAAAAAAGGTCTGCCCTATAGTCAGTTTCTTAGGGCCAGACACATCTCCACAAGGGATGATGATGAGGGGGTATCCATGAGATGTCTTGGATCAGGCATTTGCAAAGGCTTCTGAGAAAAACAGAACTGAATTATTCACCAAATGTAAACCTGAAAAGCAAAAAAATTCTCTCGTGTATTTAATACTACCTGTTCACCACTTGGGCATGAGATATGTAATGCTGTGAAAAATAACTGGAACATTTTATCTCTTTTCTCTTTTTCTAGAGCAAAGAATGTTCAGTACACACTGGTGCACGCAGACACAGAAAAACTCCATCTGCAAAGCATGTTTGGACACATGTTTGTGCTGCATGTTCTAATTGTAAAGAGTATAACACTTTTACCAGCTTTGTGGCCAAAAAAAAAAGTACAAAATTTAAAAAATGATAACATGCAGCTTTAGTAATGTTGTCTACCTTCTTGCAAATGTGGCATCCAGTACGTTGGAAAAACAAGGAGACAACTTAAATTTAGAATCTATGAACATAAAAGTGCTATCTGCTGAGCTGATCCTAAATCCGCTGTTGCATACAGTAAATTCTATTTCGGATTTGGCGGTCTGTGGCATTGACATGATAATTCCTAACCGTCGTGGTGGAAATTAAATTTTACTCCAATGTGAATGCAGATATATCTTCTACCTTAAAACGCTACACCCTAGTGGCTTGAATGAAGAATTAGATAATGACCTGTTTCCTGTGACTCTTATTGTCTCTCTGTACCGATGGGTCCCATTCCAGGTGTAAAAGCTAACATTTGTATGTATACATATATCAGTATGTTTATGAGAATGTGTTGATGATATGAAATTATATTGTCCAAATGTGTTTCTAATGACTTGTCCTGCAGGCAGTTGACTTGACAAGTATTCAATCAAGCCCTAGATCATTGATGAGGTGCATCTGTAGAGTAACCCACACATAGGGTGACTCATTATGCATGCCTCATTTAGCACTAAGGAAAATCCAACATGGACTGAAATGTTTGCTCTCTTGCACTTAAACACATTTTTCACTGTCTGTACAGCCCTGCTATGTAAATAATAGAAATATTTAAAATACAGATCTGTCTGACTTTTTTTTTTCTTTTCTCTGTGCAAGTCCTTTGTTGTACTATGTCTAGATAAAGACAGTAGTTTTTTGAAAAACATTCTAATGTATTCAATATTTCTGTTTTGAGCTACCTTTTAAAGAACACAATTTCCCATGAGTCATAGACATGGGTTAAATGTGGCAGCTAGACAAAAGTTGAGCATGTGAGGGGAGGGGTCACGGTTAGTTCAGACATGTCTGTAATAACCGCAAGACAGAGAGGAGTGAATGCTGTACAACGTTTTTTTGGACAGAGAAATTACAGGTAAAAAGTTGGAAAAATGTTGCATTTCATGGATATAGAAACCAAGTTAAGATGATTTGAGTAAACGTGCTGCTGTGCTGGTAAATTTTCTGTAGGTTTTGTGTGCTCAAAAAATAAGTTTAACTTAAAATCACAAAGTTTTCAACTTCTGATGGTAAGTTCTGTAGTGGATGCTGAGTTGTCTTAGAATATGGAAAGCAAGAAACTCCAGCAACACATTTTTTATCAGGGAGACTGATGAAAGAAATGCTAAATCAGAGATTTTTGCATTGCATTGAGGTACAGAAGCCAGTGGAACAGAGGCTAGCCCGGACATGACATCATGACTTTAACTCTAAATGCAGGACTCTGCATATTTTGCCTCTGTTGCAATGATGTGATTAACTGACTGTGTGTAGTTAAAACTGCACCAGTTTAATGTTTGAGACTTTAATTTCATCTCAAAGTAATTTTTTCTACAAACAAAAAAAAGTGCTATCAGAATATAGTGGAAGAGGCTTTAATCACATAGAAGTTTTCATAGGGGCTATCAGTTGCTTGGTTGGATGTTGAGACCTGATAAAGCTTTTGTAACATGTCTCTGAACTATGTGAACAGGAAAGTATGTGTTACAGCCATGAATAAAGGCATGAAAGCTATTTAAATAACTAAGATGAAAAAATTAAATATTTATGCAAATAAATATTGCACAAGAATTTGTTTTAGAGACAAATTATTTAAAGCAGAAAAAGAAACAAACGTCTTCACATGGTTTAATGCATTAATTGATTGCATGTCTCTTGCTGTACTGTCCATTAGAATCTACCTGAATCGAACCCGGTGAGAATGGAAGAGACGAGGAAGAGGAGCGCTCTGGTGATGCAGGCACTCAAGGATGCTGCTGAAACCAACGACAATATTGTAAGAGGATTCGGCGGAACTGCAAAATAAACAGGCAAAGCTCTGTGACCTCTTTGCAAAGGCTGGCATGCAGGGACACATCGTGCTCAAAGAAAGATGGACATTGTATTATTTTACAGGGAGGTTTTCTAATTTGCAGCTCTAATATCATTATATGTACAATTTACCATTGGATTAAAACTCTCCGAACACAACCACATCTTTTCATTTTTATTAAAAGCTGAATGATGATCAAGACTGTTATTATTTTTATTATTAGTTATTACTAGATTCTTTAACATGTACTGTATGTGATCACATGTAAATTTAAAAGATAAGTCTGATGATAATTTTATTACAAACAAATATTGTGAAAAGACTAAAACCAACAACAAATTGATCCTAGTAACAAGCATGTCTGTCCAAAGCCGGATATATCTCACTCCTCTGTGCCATAGAGCTCCTTTGTTGTCCAAGAACTATTAAAACATGAAGATGGGTGACATGGGAGGCAGCTGTGGCTCAGGAGGTAAAGCAGCCCTTGAGTGCGACAGTGAACTCCAAATTGCTCCTGATGGTTAGTCAAGTGCCCTCTGTGGTATTTTGGCACGATTGGTGTGTTAGTGTGTGCATAGGTGAATGAGAGGCAAATTGTGGAATTATAGTGTTATATGAATCCAGTCAGTCAATTCAGTTCAATTTAGGGGTAAAGTTGAAGAAACATTTGCAAATAAGCTTAAAGTAGTGTTGGCATGAATGAGAGCTAAATGATTTAATCAGGTTATGATCAACATGTCTTATAAACTATAAATTATTTATTAGTCTAAATGTTTTAGGGAAAGTGGAGATTATACTATATTTCACATCAAACTATAGGCAACAGGATTTTCAGCCTCACATGTGAATGAATGCAAGTGAGGATAAAAAATTCAAATGTGTTTCTTGCAGAAAGACAACAGACTCTCCTCCTCTGTCTGACTATATCACCCATGATGAATGTTAATGTGGGAAACAACAGATCATGAAAAGAAAATTTGTCCTAATGAATGAAAAGTTGTTTTTGTTTCCTTTCTTGATCAGATCTACAATTAACACTTGATGGTGACAGAGAAAACCAAATATAAAAATTCAGTTGAATCTGTTATTTGTCTGTCCACTCTATGTGAAAAGTGCCTTCAGATAACTTCTGTCGTGATTTAGCACTATATAATAAAATTGACTTGACTTCACACTCTGGTATAAAACTGTGATGTATCAGAGGAGTCTGATCAGCTGCAGCATCCAATCACTAACAGATTTCCAATAAAGGGCTTAGTTGGCCGGCGAAAGACTTCCATGAAGGCTTGTCTCATGAATCCTCACTCAAACCTCAGAGATCGCTCCTCGCTCCCCAGGGAAGGAACAGGCAAATATGACCAGCCTTCAAGATGGTAGACCAGAATGATTTCTGGGCCCAGCAAGGACCCATGGAAACAACAAGTCTCCAGTGCACATAAACTGATCTTCTATCCAGCAGTTGAACTTTTAAAATGAAAAATATTAGCATATTCATATTCTGGAATTCTCAATGAGGGAGTAGATGCTATTTTAAGGATTTGAGGAAATTTAACTTTTTGTGTGTGTGAAAATCATTAGATAAAAATATATTATTCAAAGCAGAGATTTTTATGTCTTAAAACATCTGATCTGAGATTTTATGTAACGTGATTTTACAAAGGAATACAAAAATGCTGGTAGGCAGCAGTAACATAGTAACCTACCTGGACTTTTTTTGACACACAGAGGGAACAGGACAGGACCTAACATTTTCTGACCTGATACTTTTTGTTTTCTGTTAAATATATCTCTTCATCAGCAGTGTTTCTAGACTCTGGAAGGAGTGTATTGTAGTGCCAGTGTCAAAGAATAAGAATCCAAGGAAACTAAACAATGTTAGACAAACAGTATTAACCTCAACTGTTAATGAAATACAGATTTTACTTGATTCAGACCCACATACTTGCCAGCGAGCTGCTCTCTTTCGAAACTTGTAAAATGGATAGTTAACCTTTTGACAGGCCCCAGAGTAAAGATAAACGGTACATTATCTCAACAGTGAATCTCTTCTATTGGTTCTCCTCGGGGACGCGCCCTGTCACACTTGCTCTTTATTTTGTACACCATGGGTGCTTTTCATCACCTGATTTACATGTCTCCTCGCTGATCCGGTGACCCGGAAATCGCTCTGGTCCGCCATCATGAATCAATGCCAACTCTCTGTGTGCGCAACGAAACGCAGAAATTCACAAAACAGAAAGGAAAGAGTTGCCAGACTGACCCATCTGGCTACTTTATATACAGTCTATGGATTGACTCTGACCCATACACTTAATACACAGTCTATGGACTGACCCTATTCCAAACTGAGAACTAGCCTGCGGTCATGAAAGAGCGTAGTTTTGGAACGCCCCTGGTTCAGTTCCAGCCCTGAACCCGTGTTTCGTGTCGTACTCATCTCTCTATCTCCCTGCTTCCTGTCTGCCTCCTCGCTGCCCACTATCCAGTAAAGGCAAAAATCCTCCCAAAACAGCTTAGTTTTAACGTTCAGGTTTTCTCATGGTCGGATACTTTTCTTTGACCCATATCGTAAGGACAAAATTCGGGGATTTCACGGAAATTTCGGTGGAACAGATCTGGTTCTCCGGCTGATCCGGTGGGCCCAGCCCCCAGACCCTTATTCCCCGCGCTGTGTATTCTGGGAACACTCACAGTAGTTTCAAGATGGCGGCGAGCAGGAGGCTGGCCAAGGTAAATCTCCCGATTCCCTTATTTTCATTTCACCTGTAATGTGTAGAGAGGCGTTCAGTCTTCGTCTAAACTCATATAAGATGATGTTGTTGTGTGACGACGAAGAAACACTTAGTGCCTGTTTTAAGCTGTAAACCTTATAAAACCGAGAGGTCACTGTTGGCCGAGCAGCCAAGCAGTTACTGGCAGCAGACAGCCGGTAAACTAGGCCCGAGAGCCGAGAGTCCGCCTGCCGAGCACCGCCAGTAAACTGATCTGTCGTTTACAAGCCCACACTGGCTTTCGGGCAGCTGTGGTTGTATGACCGACGGAGTGAGTTAAATGTGTCCAACATTAGCCCGTCAGTGAGTTTCCAGAGCACAAGGCGTCTGCTAAGCAGTTAACCTGCTAGCCTCACAGCTTAGCTGCGCCTAGCTAACGTTAGCAAGATAGCGTCGGCTAAACTCAAGTCAGGTTTTGGAGTTCGCCATTAGGGGATGGGTGGGGATGAACTTGGTGTTAATCCACATCTAACGTTTTTTCATAGCTGTTATGTGAACGCAACAGAATGTAAATTTCTTATTGTCAGCCATGTGTCGTTTTGCAAAGTGTTGATAGCACGTAACGCTCGGGCTCAGCGTCTGTTTGCATGTGATTAACGTTAGCTTCTCTTCAACCTCCTGCTCCAAATCACCGCACAGGTCACTCAGACTGTTAGATCTGTGGATCATGCGTTCATGTAATTATTCATTCAATCTGGAAACATGAAAACGAATTCTTTTTTTTTTTTTTTTATCATTGTAGATTTTTCGTGAGCAACATTAATGGAAAATCACTGCGTGTTTTCCTGCTTTCGTTTTGAGATGGAAATAAACTGAAAGCATAACCAAAAAATAAGCCTTATTTCTGGTTTCTTATTTTGTTTTGTACTGTGTGAAGTAAAATTTTGAGGGAAGGTTGATGCTCTTAAAATTTGCTGTCAAGTCTGTCTCAATAACTACTTTTGTTGCACGATATATTGAATATATACATTATTGAAATGGCGATAAACAATACTATTGTCATTTTTGACCATTTTATGCCATTGATATGATAATGCAATAGTATAATAATGCAAGTACACCCTTTCAAAGAGAAATTAACTTTGACTTAAGAATAATCAGACATAGGAATTGCAATAGGAAAAAAAAACTTGCAATCCAGACTAACCTTGCAGGTTAGTCTGGATTGCCTGCACACGGCTGTCACCTCTGACATCACATGTAAACATGGGGGGGGTCAGACGGAGTGAGAGTGCCACGCTTCCATTAAAAACACCAACTTGTCATCACAGGCTAGGACAGAGTTGTTTTTGGTTTATGCCATATGAGCGGTGGACGTGTGCATTGATTGTCAATTTATCCAAATGCTGAAACCTTCTTGAAACAACCTGCTGGAACAGGCAGACACATTATTTGCCTCAAATAGATAGACCACATACAATGAGTTACGCTGTTTATTCTGGCATCATGTTGGCTAAAATATTTGTGATATTCTTATGTAAACAAACATGCATACAAACACAGTGGGCAATATCAAGGTCAGCTAAAATGATCAAGGTCATGTCCATATATTGTACGATAAGTCGATATATGGACATGATAATGTCGATAATTACGTTACCATATAAATCAATAACATAATTATGACAGGCCTATTATAAATAACCTTTGCTGTCAGGTTCACCAGTGATGACAGAGTGCCTATGGCCTGTGTTATCAAACCTAAGTATATTATTAGACTCAACAGAAATAGTATTTTTATTTGCAAAAAGCAGTTTTTCAAGGTTGATTTAAGCAAAACTCGGGGGTGAAATCGTTTCTTGTCCCTACCAATGTGTTTTTAAGCATAGGGCTTTATACAGTTTTCCTGTATACGCGACAATGTCGATTTGTCCACATTATTGCTAAATGTACATTCTTATTTTTCATGAGATTGTAGGGCTGTGTGATATGATATATATCATTTGATGATAGAAAAACATCTATCGTTACATATTGTGCTCTATTGTATATGATGTTGGGATGCAAATCACACATTTGTAGTCCATCTTTTGCATGGCTTACATTGATAAATAACTCTTCTTGACTTTTTACTCGCAAAGCTTTTATTACACTTTATTATATTTATTGCACAGTAACATATCAAGTTCAGTTGTCTCCAACTCTCCATCGCTGTCGGTCTCTCCTCTGCTGCGCTACACACACACAGAGGGCTCAGCCCCACCCGCACAGAGAAGGAGAGAAGCAGTGAGACAGCAACCATAAATGATAGAAAAACACAGTAGAGACTGTTTTTATTTGTTATTTACCAAATTTATGTGAACTCATTTAATTTCAGCTCAGTGTGAGTCTCTGCAGTGTTTTGCTGTCATTTATGGTCATGCTACTCTGCTCTGCTCTCAGTGGTTCACTGCAGGCAGGGCTGAGCCCTCCCTGTATGTGCTGAACACACAGGTGACAGTGAACCAGGTGAAGTACTCGAGTTGAGCAATGAAGAGTAGTTGAATTTAATCTGTGTAAAGGATGGATAGACAATGGGGGTGTGGGGCTTGGGGGGTGGGTATGTACAGACCAACTATTCATTCATTGAATTAAGATGTGCTATATCAGGATAGGTATTGTTATCGGGATATGAAATGACCTATATTGGGATATGCAATTTTGGTCATATCGCCCAGCCCTATGAGATAGTACGCTCTGTTTCCCTGCTTCTTTCATTTTACTTACTCACATTCTACAGTGACACCTAGTGGCCACAGTCGTCAAAGCAGCTTCAGTAGTAATTTAACACCTGTAAGCATTAATGCATGAGTCAATATGAAAGAGCTCAATGACCCACTCTGAATGTCTTTCCATGAAACATAGCCTCTCAACTTTTGGTGAATCTGTCACATGCTGAGTCCTTCATCAACAAATCCGCAGCAGCTAGTGGCTGCATTTATTTAGCGCTTTTATGCAAAGCCGTTTATTCACTCACAGTTAAACACCAATGGCAGCAAGTTTTATTTCTTTCTTCAATATAGCCTCCTATGTGAAATATTGTTTATGTCTCTGCCTAGTTACCACAGTTACAGTACAATCAAGCGTACCGGACAAGCAGCCACCTCATTAAACTGCTATAATATTCAATTCAATTCAGTGTTTATTTATATAACGCCAAATCATAACAGACGTTATCTCAGGGCACTTTTCATGTAGAACAGGTCTAGACTGTACTCTTTAATTTACAGAGACCCAACAATTCCCACATGAGCAAACACTTGGCGACAGCGGTAAGGAAAAATTCCCCTTTTAATGGGAAGAAACCTCAAGCAGAACCGGGCTCTAGGTGGGCGGCCATCTGCCTTGAAGGGTTGGGTTGAGAGAGAAAGATGGAGGGGGAGAGAGGAGAGGGAGACACCGAGAAGCATAATAACAACAATAATAACTATGATAGAAATATGACTAATAATGATAATTGCAGGTTTGAGCGTCAAGCATGACCACACAAGCACAACGTCCCCGCAGCCACGGTTCAGAGGAGCCCGCTGTCCATAACTAGGGGGTCCACCACCCTGAGACAAAAGCTACCCTTGTCTCAAAAAAATCCAGGGAAAACCCTGAAACACTGCGATTAATGGATGGCATGCTCTACCTCCCAAGCCCCGTGGCTGTATATGATGGAGCTTAGGCCTGCTGCTCATCCTCATTTTAATCAGTAGTGGAGAGGTCAAATAGGCAGCAATATGATCACAAACAGATCCGCACAAGAAGTGATGTAAACCACACAATGTAACATGTAGCAACATGGGGTGTTATTTTTAGGAAGGAAGTCTTTTGGGAATAAGCCAATAATGCTAGTGAATACAGAACCAATGTCACTGGATTTCATATACAGACATCACACACACAGGCTACATACAAGGAAAACAAAGAAAAACTCTCACTCCCCTCCAAACATGATAATGTATGATGTGTAAGTTTTTCAGCAGCAAAGCTAGTACTACCTCAGATCATCTGTTGTTGATTCAGTATAATTACAATGCAACTGCGATCTATATCTGATGAGTCTATTATGCCTTTATGTTCATAACATCGGCTAAAATCTATCGTCTAATATATCATCACTGGTGAACCTGATAGTGAAAGTTAGTATCTTCCCCTCATAAATCATGTAAATGTGTGATAGTTTTTCTCTTTTTGCTGTGTGTGCTTCTCAGCCATGGCTGTGGGAAAATGCAAAAATACACAAAATTATTTGTTTTTTAAATTTGATTTTCTTCTTTATTTCAAAGTGAAGATGAGAACAGGAACATAGTCATTTTACTTTTCTACAAAAAATGGAAAAATCAAGTTGTGATCCATTTCTTCATTTTCCAGATTGAAAGAAATAATTGAATGGATGTTACAGTCCCTTATGAGTGAATTTGTGAGTTTAGAGTGGTTCAACCGTTGTATTTGTGGTAAGCATCAACAAGACCAAAGCAAAACTAAGAAGATCTAAAGAATGTGGAGCTGGCTTGTATGGCTCTACTTGAATCTGTCCATGAAAGAGTTGAATTGACTGCACACTGTAAAGTTTTATAGCAGTTCAAAAACTGAAGTACCAACACTAACAAGTATACAAAACCTATCTTACAAGAATGTTAGCTAATTTTCGGTGTTTGAACTAGTATACTACTATCACAAGCTGCCATTCAGAGAGTGCCAGTTCTGTTAGACCATAAAAAGTTATTTATTAAATAGTTCCATGATAGAAAATGTACAGGATTTTGAAGAACCACAAGCAGTAATATTTCTCCTGACTTTTATTTCTTCAAGGAAAAGTGGCAACATGTGACATCAGTATACAGTTTTGAGACTTCAAACCATAAACATATTTATATACTTCAAGTGTGTATCAAGGTGGCTGTTATTGTTGTGTTATTGCTGCTATGATCAAAACCCAGGATGTGCTGTTTTCCAGACAAGTCAGTGGGATGTACTAGTGAATCGTGTTTGAACCTAACAACACACAAAACATTAACTAGCTTTCAAAGCTAGTTGGCAGGGCAAAATAAGGAATTCTTTCTGGGGGGAAAAAAAGACTTAGGCCGGAGTAAAGTATTGCCTTTGGTTAACAACACTGTCTCAGAGAGCAAAATGAGGCCATTGTTTAGATGGTCACTCAGTAACTGAATTAATCACAAAAGATGAGATGCCAACAGGATCTGTCAGACTCTGCTCAGCAGACAGTGATTAGCCTAATCAGAGCAGTATGCCAGAATGTTGGGAAATATATAGTCTGTAATTCCTTATGTCCCTCTCCTTACGCCCTCCACCATACTTCAAAATACTAACCTGACTGTTAGCAAGGAAGGTGACTACACATGACAATAACATGATCATATTATCACAATCTAATTCCACTGAAAGTCAATACACTATAATATTTCACCCACCTCTAGAATTCATCATATGCTATGAACGTATTCTGTGTATGTGTATAACTACAGTGTATATTTACTACAAAAAGTAACTAACTACAACATATAGATAAATTAATTAGATCCAATAATTCTGCGTATCTAAATTCTCACTGAATGTGGCTCTGATTTGTGGGGACAGTTTTTGCAGATGTAGGCTGCCATAAACAGCTATGTGCTGTGAGTGACAACATATTTTGTGAAAGTTCAGCCACATTTATTTTTGCATAATTTGCCCTCATTTTCTCCCCATTTGGAATGCCCAATTTCTGAATGCAGCTACTACTGTTGACCCATCACCCTAGTTAGTAAGGTATGGTTGAACCATCAATAAGTGAAATAGAAAAGCAAGAAAGCATGTTTCTCAATAAATCTGCAGACATACACTTTGAACTGGTTCCAATTCAGAACTGATTCTCAATACCCAACCTAATAGAGTGGAGTGAAAAGTAGAATATTTCCCCAGAATTCTAAATGGAATTAACCCTGTAAAATAGCAGCACTTATAATTGTACTGAAGTATTATTCTTATGCAATGTTGCAGATATTGTTTTTTTTTCCATTTCTGTAATACATACTATTGTCTTGTTCTCTCAGGAACTTGAAGAGATTCGCAGGTCTGGAATGAAAAACTTCAGAAACATTCAAGTTGAGGAATCAAACCTATTGTCATGGCAAGGGCTCATTGTTCCTGTAAGCTGCTGTTCCTTGTTTGACATATGTATGACACATCTCTGACACAAGTAGGCCAACACTTTCCTTTACTAACCTCATTCACTCACTTCCAGGACAACCCCCCTTATGACAAAGGTGCGTTCAGGATCGAAATCATTTTCCCCACCGAGTACCCTTTCAAGCCTCCCAAGATCACATTCAAGACAAAGATCTATCACCCCAACATTGATGAGAAGGGCCAGGTGTGCTTGCCTGTGATCAGTGCAGAGAACTGGAAGCCTGCCACCAAAACTGACCAAGGTAGGTGTGTTAGTGTGACAGAGGGCCTCTGTGGTTGAGCTGATGCTACATAATAGAGCTGCAACAATTAATCGATTAGTTGCCCGCTATTAAATTAATTAATTAATTACTATTTTCACCATCGATTAATTGTTTTGAGTCATTTTATAAGAAAAACGTCCAGCCTCTAAGATTCCAGCCTCTTAAATGTGAATACTTTCTGCTTTCTTTAGTCCTCTATGACGCTAAACTGAATATCTTTGGGTTGTGGACAAAACAAGACATTTAAGGATGTCATCTTGGGCTTTGGGAAACATTGATCAACATTTTTTACCATTTTCTGACTTTTTTTTGGACCAAACAACTAATTGATTAGTCATGAAAATAATCAACAGACTATGACTATCAATAATGGAAATAATTGTTAGTTGGTTGAAATTGTTCAATGAAAGTTCAAGTGACACAAGTGCCAAAACCTAAACAAAATATTTTCAATACCTTACTTTGTGGAGTGAAGCCAATTTTTCCATTCATCAAGCCAAACTTAGCATATGAGTAGAATGTGTTAAATGTGTAAAGCCATAACTCACTTCTGCAGAAAGTCACCATTAAAGATTCACCAGTTCCTAAGGAGGTGACAGTTTTCCAGGAAGTTCAAGTCAGTCATGGTGTCTTCAAAGTGCAGATATGACACTGATACTTTGTGGAGAAAGTCAGGATGAAATCTGACAGTCCACTTTGTGGCACTCAACCTACTGATGACCGACTTTAATTTAAGAAGGAAAACAACAGACTGCAACAAGTTCAGTGTCATAACTGCACAATAATCTGTAATGGCCTATACAGTTATATTATAGTTCTAACCCTTTTTTGCCAAAACATATTGTAGCTAATGTTCTATAACCTTTCTGAGGCGCAGGAGTTGGGAACCTTTGCAATAGCCCACTGAAGGAAGCTAAGCACTAATTTGATGGACATAACCCTAACTCTTACTGTAAGCTGATAGATCCAGTGTTTCTGCTTAGATCTGTGTCAGCAGCTGGTGGTCAGTATTAGTGTGTCTCTAGGTTGATAGATCTTAGTGTTTAACTGAAATCTGACAGATAAACTGTGATGAGGTTCATAATAACAGTAGCAGAGATGGCTGACGGAGGAACAAACCACACAGCTCATATTTAATTAACTTTCTCTCAGTCATGTGACTGTCAGCTTTGCACACACCACGCAGTCTTGGAAAAGTCAGGAAAAGTATCGTTCATATCTAACTATATTTCTCTGGCTGTGTGTGTTGTGTTTTGCAGTAATTCAGTCCCTCATTGCGCTGGTGAATGACCCCCAGCCGGAACATCCCCTGAGGGCAGACCTAGCTGAAGAATACTCAAAGGACCGTAAAAAATTCTTGAAGAATGCTGAAGAGTTTACAAAGAAACACGGCGAAAAGCGGCCAATGGACTGATGACCTGACAAGCGTGTAGCCCTCTCTCTGTCTCTTTCTCCACCTCTCTCCTATCTCACCTGCCCGACCAAATACCGATCTTCCTCCTCGCTCTCCCCCATACCTCACCACCTTCCTCACTCACTCTACTCCCTCTTTCTCCCCCACACCGGTCCTCCTTGCAGCCCAGGAGCCGCCCAACTGAAGCCAGGCAGCGGCAGCCTCAGCCTCCCTCCCTATCCGGGACTTTCTGTGGATCAGACAGCTTCCTCCCCTTCCTCTTCCTCCTCCTTGACCTTAAATCTCCAGACCATTACTAACTTTCTACTCTTTTCTTAAAGTAAAAAATGGAAAATGCAAAGTTAAGGAAACATGATGTTCAGATGAAGCATTGGATGGAAATACTCAGAGTAATGTGTTAATTTTCTGTTGGCTTTTCCTCTATATAAATAATTGTGTTAAATAGATATCACTTAGACATGGTTTTTCTGAAGTATTTTTTGCAGAGCAGGGAAACTGGCAGATTACTCTCTTTCTTTTGCCCCACCAGTAGTCTTTTAAGTTAAACAAACATACCTGAGAAAAAGGAGCGAAGCTAGAACCTGGAGGTGTGTGCAGACTGAAAAGTTTCCCTTACTGACCTCCACTGCTTCTAGACTTGCACTGTACTCTGTGGAACATCTCTCGCACATCTTCCCAACAGTTTGTAACCCACTGAGCAGAGACAATGGCAGGCCATATATGAATTGAATTGTTATTGTTGAAAATGCTACTGAAGGTTCTCCAGTGATAGTAAAAAGAATTGGTTTCTAAACATTCCAAATAGTTTTCATCAGCAGGCCCTTTTTTAGGCAAATTAAACAGCGCTATGCTCATAGTTTCTTAGATGCACTTTGATGAGTTTTCAACACAGATCAGTTGTACTCAGTTTCAGTCCACAGTGTTAAAACTGTTTTCTGCATGACAAGTGACTATTATTAAGAATTGTTTTCTGTTGCCACTTTTAAGCATTTTGATTGGCACAAAAAATGGCAAAGTCGGAAGAATGTTTGGTTAATTTCAATCTTCTATGCACGTCTCTTCTACCACAATTGGGCACCGCAGTATAACCACCTATCATATTAGACACAGAGCCCTTTACCACACTGAGACATATTCCAGCGGCAGATCTACTGTCAGCTGCCCAGCTGAAAGGGACCTAAATTGTCAGGAGGGGGGAAGGAGAAGCTGGAGAAGGATGCACTCACCTGGAATGAAGCTCAGCTCCTG
This sequence comes from Thunnus albacares, assembly GCF_914725855.1. Lineage (NCBI taxonomy): Eukaryota > Metazoa > Chordata > Actinopteri > Scombriformes > Scombridae > Thunnus > Thunnus albacares. The sequence goes on from NC_058107.1 coordinate 4,352,971, forward strand.
GAGGTGGTCCTAGAAACAAGCACCTTGAAGGCAGCTGGGAGAGGGCTGGCTGTCTGGGGATGTGTCAGGACATGGAAAGGGACTGGAGTGGCCCAAAAACCACCATGTAACAGCTGTTTGATCTGGTCCCAATATTTGTTTCATAATAAAGATGGCTAACCATTTAGCCTCACTGTCTGCCTGGAAGTCAAGTGGATGTTGCATGTGTTTAGCTTTTTATGTGTGGACAGAGGAGCAGAAATCATCAAAAACAAGAAATGTGAGTTAACTCATGGTCCATTTACTAGCCCTTTCCGGTGCTTTCAACAGCATTTCATAGTTGTCCTCAGCGGAATAATGACTCCAAATACCATATTGGCCTGAATATATAACAACCCCTCTTTTCAATCATAATTTCAAGAATGAAATATTGTCTTATATTCAGGCCAATATGGTACATCAGCTGTTCAGGATCTGATTGAAAGCTCCAGAAACAGCTAGTCAGTGGACCTTGAGTTGTGATGAGACTACTGCTTCTTACAAGGGGAAGAAAGAACTTTGACACTTAACTGTTGCTCTGTAGTTTCAGTTTATATTAGTGTTTTGGTGTGTTTACTACAGAACACATACTTTATATTTGACATTATACATGGTGATTATTTTTCAGAGCACCCCAAAAGTATAACAGCCACGTTAAATCTGGAACACGGATTGATATTAAAAGCCCAGTTTAGAGTTTTACTCTGAAATCTCGCATTAAACCTGCTTCTTGGCACAGGTCACGTGTGTGCAACTTCTGATTCAACACAAAGGTATGAAGTAGTTTATAACCTGTTTAAGTGTAACCTGAGTTAATTGTACAGAGGCATACTTTCAGTGTACTGGACATCAGAACAAAGTGTTAGTAACATCCTTTAATAATGACACAATGTAAAAATACTCCCAAATTCACCGTTAGTTTCCTCTACCAACTGCAAAGTAATCAAAATAAATGTAATGGCGTCAATGGTTTACAACACTGGCCAGGCCAGTTTTATGGAACTCGTACGAACCAATACTTCTAGGTCAGCATTCGCAGTAATATGTCATATTTATACGTCTTAAGACGACAGAAAATGCCCTGTTAACACGTCCGTTTTGAACGTCTTAAGGCATCTAAAATTGGGTGCATCACATCATCAGTTTCTGAGGTGAAACCCAACAATCATTGCAAACGAGAAAAACAATTACTCACTCAACCTGCCTTTATATTGGGGGGGTGGGGGGGTGTAAACTGGTTAAGATCCTTTCTGATTAATGGCGACATCTTCAGTGCAAACAAGGGGCATTTCTTAATGTAATGGTGGTGTGAATTTTTTTACATTGTGACTATTTTGTTTAAAAAATCTAATTAAACTTTTGTCATTTCATGAATAGATTGTTGATTAGGAATCAGAGTTTTCCTGTTTAAAACACCACATTGCGTTTAAAAAGATATTCTTGTATAATTGAGACTGGATGACAATACACATGTGGTCTGTTGTTCACGTTCTGGATAGGAATGAGAACCTGTAGAGGATGTACACTAGCTATGTGTTGCACCTATGAATCAGTGGATTTAGGATGGACATATTTAAGAAAAAGGGAGGATGGTTTTATTCTGAATGAATACATACAGTGATTTTGCTGGTCTTTACTGATATTCTCTTATCTGGGTGTAACTGCCTACTAATATGGCTTAGAATGTACAATAACAAAATGACTAGAACGTACAGTGTATAGCAACAATCACAGTATTGTATGAAAATCACAGTATCCCAAAATGATACATTCTCTAAATAATTCCATTTAAAATCAATAAACTATCAGAATTCCAATAAACATAAAAGAGGTTTATATAGTTAAGTATTAGAAAAGATTAATTCTAATATATAAAAAGGTGTTAAAACTCATTCGATCTAGAATTCTTGTGACTAGTATATTTCTACATAAAACAATAAAGGAACCTAAAGACTACATAAATTCAATGTTAAGTATTACTATTTAAACTAAGTCTTTCCTGTAGGTTTACTAACTACCAGAGCCGTATCTCCTTAAACGGCTCTGCTAACTACTAAAATCATGCATTCTGTGCTTACAATGTGGCGTGATTCTGCACTCTATTTATATCCCATTAGCCCGTACATAAATGTTTGCTGTTAGTGATGGAACAAGTGACAGCTGACGTTACCCTATATTAGTTTAGTTTAATCGTACGAACAACATTAACCAATGCAATTACAATTCGGCATATTTAAACAAAATCAAAAACAACTATCAACAGTTATAGTCCCTAGCTAATGTGTTGTCACGGGTTAGATTGTCAAACTCTGAAAAATAACAGCATCGATCCCTGAGGAGTTACGTTAGCATTAGTGACAGTTGCGCCCATCAGTACGCGGTTATAGTTATTTATATATATATATATATATATATATATATATATATATATATATATATATATATATATATATATATATATATATATATATATATATATATATGTATGTATGTATGTATGTATATAGTTATCGTATAACGTTATAGTTCCGCCAAACAATGTAACGAAGCACTATAAAAACTATATAAACAAATTAACTATTGAGGGTACATTCTAATAAAATATAAAGGTGCTTGGGTGACATTTACCCACCTGAAAGAATAAATGAAAACAAACTGTTTTCTTTTTCTGCTCTTCAGTGGCCTTCCTGATATTCTCTGGGTGTAACTGGCAACTGAAGAATGCAGCAAGCTAGCAACTGAATGGGGGAGATCTGTAAAGATACAAAATAAAGCGGACGTAGGCCTACATAAAATAACACAGCTACAAGTGAGTGGGCAAATACACATAAAAATCCTATATGCCACACATACTGGACCATAATTGGCTACAAACTAATTGTGATGTCATAAATCTTGCTCATTTGCCCACCCTTAAAAAGCCGATTTTCAATGAGCACACAGAAACTTCCCATTTTCAGCAGATGAATGTGAAGACAAACTCTGTAAATACATCATTCAGCACAGCGAGGAGAACAACATTCAACTGTTGGACCAAGAAGAAAAACATTTATGAGTGGAAGGGGACTTTAGGCATATATTTTTTAAACCAATGAATGTAATTTATCAGACTACACTACATGTGATATTTCCAGCAACATGGATGACATTGCAGGTGTCTGACCACCAGAGGGCTCTGATACAGAACATAAAGAGGAACATTTGGAATGTATTGAAATAATTGTGCAACACAAGTGCATTCTAGGGTTGAACAGTATTAGTACCCATCTTGTATCCAACATGTTGCACTACATTTCATCATAAAAACAGGCAAAATCATGTTTTGCCATATCTTCGTGTTTGTACTGTACATCCTCTACCATACAGCACCTACTATGTGTTTTGCTGCTCTTTACTTATTAGGGCAGATGAATGTACAAACTGGATAAAATATAGTCCTCTTGGACACCACAGATTAAAAAAAAACATTTCATTTGGTATTGGTGACTGGGTTCACTAGGGCGTGTAATAACAGTAGATTTTCAAAAATAGCATTTGTTGCTTTTAGATTACAGGGGAAGAAACATCAGACATCAGTTTGACTTCATTTATTCATCTAGTAGCTTGCACGATAAGATTTGCCAGCTGTTCAGTTATGAGCTTTGTAACAATTAAAATATATTGATGCATAAAAAGTTTCAACAGAAACTTTATCAAAATATACAATTTCAAAGGCCAGGACAGCAGCAATAAATATAACACATTCTGTACTCTCACAGGTGATTCAAAATAAATCACATTCACTCAGAGAGACACACTTAGCATGTGATTACAGAAGTTCAGTGCTACTTGTGCTACACAGACCTGAGATCATTGGAAATCATCCCTCCACCCTCTGACATAAAAACTGTAAAGACTGCGTGGCTTGATTAACCTGTTAGGGGCCCCCTAACAATGCTAGTATAATCTGTCAGTTATAATAACTCAATCTGTCAGTTATAGTAACTCATTACATTACTCAATTCTAATCAATTGATTCTTGGTCAATTAAGGCATTCTACCTCTGACTAGCAGACCGCTGGTATGAATAACATACCGTTGCTAGGGACGCAGTTCTGTTCATAGACTCTGGAGGACCACATCCAATCATATCAATCCACAAAAAGAGGTCCGGTAAAATTACCAACTACAGCTCATTCTCAACACCTTCTGTCAAAAAAACAATAGAGATAATGTCTGTGACTGGGCACAGATGTGACGGCAGCCTGAAGAGCTACTGGGCTCCAACCATTACAGAAAGGGAAAAGTTTAGCAAGATCCTGTCCTCCAATCCAGGCAAGGCAGCAGATCTGGTGAGCGCCTCTCTTAGTTGTGTATCGCTGCACACTAACTTAAGTGATAAGTGGTAGTGATAATAGTAATATTGTTATCAGTTGTAACATTAGTAACAATTGTGTTTCCAGGTGTGTCAACTGCAAAGCATGTTCTCAAGAAGGGTACAGAACTTCCATAGATATTTACGCTGCTATGCACGCAGTTCCAAACATAGAATCTGACAGACTATTTTTTTTTAGCTGAAGCAATAAAATCATTTTTAAATCAATAAAATCATTTTTAAAGCAATATTTTGTGTCAGATTACTGATTTCTTTAGTAAATAGCTGTGTAATAAGCGGGATAACTAAGAAGCGGAATTCACTTTCAGTTTGAACTTCAGTTATTTAGTTCTGTGATCCTTAAGATTAACTTGGTGAACACAATACTAACTTAACAGATAGAAATGGACAAAACTATCAAAATATAACCTGAGTTGTAATAAATGTGTGCAATGATGATCACATGGGTAGTGCAAAGTACTGATCTGGATCAGAGTAATGTACAGCAGCAGCTGGTATGGCTTCTGTAAAGAACACACTTTTCCTGTTTCATAGTGCCACTTCAATCTGTAATCACATTTACTCTACAGTGATGAGGCTGTGCTCAGCTGCAAATTGGAAGTCCAGACATCACTTTCTATCTAGTCTCTGTAACTCACTCTGTAAATCTCTCATTGACTGTTTTCTTTCATCGTTTTTCAGAGAAAGGGAAACACTTTGAATTCTTCATGATTTTAACAAAGTTAAACAATGATTTATTCGTTAGCATTTAAAATGTATTAGCTTTAGTTTTTCTGTGCGAGAGTGCACATCACACATAGTGGGAACTGTCTTTTCTTTGAAACAGTTAAGGTGTTATTGTTACAGCGTGTGAGACAGCTGTTGACCTTTAACCCATGACTGACTGTCTTGGGCTTGTGGGAAAAAGTGTTCATTAAAGGTTGCTAAAAAACGAAAAAAATAAGTAAACATAACAATATGTTGTTGTTGTTTTTTTTAAAGGGTTAGGGTTTAAAAAAAACAAAAAAACCCAACAACATTACCTTCCATTTCTAGACCAAAGCAGTGAACCACACAACATACTTGTTGAGCAAGGTTCTGTCGTAGGCCTGGATTCACAGTAATCTGTGTTATTAAACTATTCTGTTATTAAACTATTCTGACTTATGTGTTTTTACATCTTAAACAGAACCTGTAAAATCCACTTTTAGTTTGGCTCTCTATAGTATACGTACAGGTTAGTCATTTTTAGACAGTAGTGCTTAAATGTCTTTGAAAGCACAGAGCTGCACTCTCTCCTGGCTGTAGAGGGCCAGCAGGGACGGGTCAGTGAGCATGCTCAGCTCATGCTGCCTGTCAGCTGACTGGGAGAAGTCATCGGGTCCTTCTCCACAGCCACCCAACTGGGGGTGACTGGGGTAACCTGGGTGGACCATCAACTCTGCTGTGACCACAGGCTGATCAGAGCTGGATGTACTACAGGAGGTAGTGCCTGAGGGTCCTGCTGACAAGGCGTGGCTGAGGGCCCTCTGCAGGTTGGGGACGGACATGTTCTGACCCATAGTGGTCAGTCCCAAGTACACATCTGGCCACCTGTGGACATGGAGACAATGCAGAACTTTAGTGTTTGTCGGCCACAGACCACAAAGGACTCTGTTAATCCCTCCACCCACTGCAGCACTTTCATAGATGAAAACATCACAAACCAGTATAACAAACCCTCATACTAAACAGTTAGGACCAGACCTACATACACATGACAAGGTTGACTGATGAACCTTAAGATGACAGGTGTAGACAGTCAGAAAGGGAAAAAGCAGCATCACCAGTTCTCACCAAGAATCAGCAAGTTGAAATGATTTCCTCATACAATTATCTATATATCTGTGTGTCCATACTGACATGAAACTGAGCTGGTCAGAAATGCACATGCTGTTCTTAAAAAGGCTCAGTCCAGGTTGTTTCTCATCAGGAAACTAAAAGAGGTCAGTGAGAAGCTTTTAAATGTTTTCTATCATGGTTATGTGCCTTGTTTGATGTTGTTGTATGTAGGGCTAACAGCATCACTGTCAATGCCAATGGTTCTGTAATGACATTGTTTGCAAATTTCCGGGACCTGTGGATAAAGCATTTGTGTGTCACTAGAAAGACAGCTGCCTTAAGCTGTGCAGCCCCCAACAAGGTGCTATCAGTTAATCAGTTCAATTGGGTACATGTGGGGTTCAACCCTATTGCACCAAACAAGGCAGTGGAAACCAGTTCTTAGACTAGAGGTGGGTCCTGGACTAACATGGAATAGTAAATTCCATGTTTATAAGAGGAGGAGGCCAGGGCACATTTTGCTGTAGAAGATAATCTTCTGGGAGCATTTCCAGAGAATCTTACCTTCCCAGTTGTAAACATTATCGATGTGTATGCACCTACACTGAGCTTCACCTCTAAAATTTTATGATTGATTTAGAACCACAGTAAATCATATGCCATATCATATCATATCATATCATATCATATCATATCATATCATATCATATCATATCATATCATATCCAGATTAGCCAGTTCTGAGTGTGCCATATCTTGGCCAAAACTGACCCAGATATGTTTTAAGATGACCGGGCCACACTGGCTACATAATATGTTGGCCACCTCAGTCTCACTTCCAGATTAGCCAGTACTAATTGTGCCACATCTTTACCTATAGCGGCCCAGTACTGTTCAACCATATTTGGGCCATATTCACCATTTCAAATATGGGTCATACTAGGCTCACATTCAGATAAGCCAGTACCAATTGTGCCACATCTTTACCTAAAGTGGCCCGATAATGTTCAGCAATATTTGAGCCATATTTACTATTTCAAATGTGGGCCACATTACGCTCACACTAGGACAGCAAGTGCTGACTGTGCCATACAATTGCAAGACAGTGGGCCAAATTTGTTGTATAGTATTTAGGCCATATTTGCCATATCATATGTTGGCCACTTTAGGTTCACATCAAGTCAAGCCAGTGTTTACTGTGCCGAATCTTTGTCAGAACTGGCCTAGGTATGTTTTAAGATAATTGGGCCACATTTGCTGCACCATATATGGGCCACTTTTGGTTTACAACCACATTAACTATTGTCAACTGTGCCAGATCTTTGCCAAAGGTGGCCCACATTTGTTTTGGGCCATATTCATTATATATCACATGGGTGACTTTAGGGTCACATCCAGTTTACACATCACCGAGAGCACCGCATCTTTGCCAAAACATTTGTTTTGGGACATATTTGTTATTTTACATGTAGGCCATTTCAGGCTCACATCCATTTTGTCAGGGCCAGAAGAAGGCCAGCATCATTGCCTGAAGTGGCCCACTTCTGTATGCTATCTGGGCATTATAACATCATACATATTCTCCATTACCCACATTTCCCAAGTTAGCTTTAACAGATAGACATAGACAGACAAAGGACAAAGACAGATATTAAACATAAAATAGGAGTCTGGCAAAATCAGAGAGAAAGATAGAGAGGATAGATGGAGAGAGAAAGAAAGAAAGAAAGAAAGAGAGAGAGAGAGAGATTGTAGAGTCAGCAATAAATGTAACATTTGTGTTATTAGAGGATAACAGGGAGTTTATTTAAAGTTCTGATTTCATGTTGCAGCATGGGCTACTGCATTGGGTGACTAGAGCTAGGTAGTGATGTGGTAACGATACAGCTGACCATTGATATATAAGCTGTCCATAGACAATACAGTTTGTCTTCCCTTCTCTCGAGGTTGCTTCATGATCGGAAGTTTTTTTTCTACTTTCTTGTATTTCTTTCGGATACTTGTTGATGCCATAGTGAGTTCCTTTCAGTTCCTGTCCTTTGCTTTTCACAAGTTCTTTGTAGTGTTCAAATTTTGCGACTATTGTTCTTGGTCTTTCTGTGTTGTCCTCTGTGCTGAGAAGGTGAGCTTGGTGAAATGTTATTTTGTTCATGGTATCTGGTGGTAATTTCAGGGCTGACTGCATAAATTGTTTGATTGCATCTTATGGGTTATCTGGTGTTTGTTCAGGTATTCCAGAGAAAATCAAACTGTCGTGCATGCTGTGGCTTTGGAGGTCCAAACCTGTCTCTTTTATTGTTTTGTTTTCGTTAGCAAGGTTTGTTACTTGGGCAGATAGAGTTTTGACTGATCCTTTTAGTTGTTTTCTTGTTGTAGTGATTCAATTTGTGACTGTGAGAATTCAAGACTGAATTTCATGTCTCTAAAGTCTGCATGTAATAATTCCAGTATTGAGAGTTTGTTGTTGATAGACTGGAGTACACTGACCTTGATTGTAGTTGTTTCGGGTTCTGTCTCAGTAGACCAGTCATGTCTTGGCTGCATTTTGCTGGGTTCAGCTGCCATTATGTCTAGGTTGTAAAAGTAGTTGTTGACGGTGAACAGGTTTTCCAGGGTTAAAGAGGTAGATGATCCAATGTCAAATTGTATAAATAATATAAATTATAATAAAACTTTATTAATTGTATATTTTTTTAAAAGGAGTTCGGCATGAGCATTGTTCAGTTCTGAGGCTCAGAGCCTGTTCAGTTGGGGTGTGGTTTCAGGGTCTTGAGCAGACATGCCCCCAGAATTATAGAGCTCAGAATACTGCTTGTTTTTCCATGATTTTGAAACCTAATTTGATATACTTTGCAATTTTTTTAATCACTAAAATCTGGCTGGGTGGTTAATAACACATTTCTATTATTGCGTTACATGGACTTTAAAGGTTTTGTTGCATATATAGTTATTGCTTGTTCCATTGGTCTTGTTTGTAGGTGCTTCACTTGTCATTGTCCTTAATTGTGTGTGAGCTGCGGTGCAACGGATCACAAAACTCAAGGTTCGGATCGTATTACGGATTTGAGTCATGGATTGGATATTCTTTAGGATCAGCAAAAAAAAAAAAAAAGGTGACAAATAAAACTTTGTTTTCCATTTATTCTGTAACACACTTACAGAAAGGAACTTAAGCCCATGGTCTTAAATGAAAACAACATTTAAGATGTCCAATGTTTAAATGAAATCTTAATATTCAATGCTAAATTATTGTTAAATTAAATTGCAATATGAAGCATGATACCTTCCTCTTTTAAACACAGTAGTGAATGAAACAGCCTGTGTCCACATCATCAAAACTTGATGATAACTTAGAAACATGAACACGTCTTGTCCTGAAGCTTGTTTAACAAGCCACAAAACTAACATTCACCGGGGAAAAGTGCACCGCTAACGTCAGTTAGCAGCTACGTAGCTAATTAGCTGCTCAGCTGCAGCACATTAAACAGTAGGTAAATGTACCTGCAAATGTAACTTTGGACCCGTTAGATGCTGGTTTGATCGTTGCTCTTCAAAATCCCTGTTAGCAACACGCTGTTTGTCCATGACTTGTGCTTACAGCAGTTTGTCTTAAATGAGATATTAAATTTTGCAATTAATCCGCGGTTCACATGTGTGCCGACCATGGGGGGCGATCCATACGGATCACGGATCAACTGCGATCCGTTACACCACTATATATTTATTATTTCGCCGTTTTTTAGCATCTAACTACTACTATACAATTTGTCGTATAGGAGTAGTTCATTCCAATGTCTCCATAAGGAGATGTATGCTATTACTTTTCTCATTTCTAGCATATTCCTGTGATTTTATATAATTTTTAAAAAAATTTAAATTTATAATGGAAGGTCAATGGGAGCAATGTTTGAATATCTCAAAAACTAAAAGTGCTGAAGTGTTCAAACTTGAAGGAGCGGTGACCCATGTGGTCAGTTATTATATGTTTTATGTTTTGGCTAATAACTCATGAACTGTGAGGCCTATCCAAACAATATTTATACAGTTTGTTCCTTGGATGATGCCAAGTAGACTGATATAGACCACGCCCATTTGCGCCTAAGAAATTCTTCCACCATTTTGAATTTTTTCATAAACGCATTTTTTGCTTCTTTTGGCACACTTTTTAATCCAATCTTGACCAGCTGCCTCTGTATGTTCTTTCACATAGCAAGTAAGTGTTCTGGATTCAGAGGCGTGACAGAGATCAGACTGATCAGAGCTGTAAACTCTGCTATGAGGGAGGACAAAGATGTTACTAGGACAAGGGGAGGACATTTCTCCTCGTTTGATAACGTTAAAAGTTAAGTTAAACTTTTCTGTTGGCTTCCTGACTCAATTTAAAAAGATGAGAGAAAAAGAGAGAGAGAGCAGCTGTGGTCAAGTGAGCTAGAGGGTGAATGAAGAGAGGGAACGCTGGTAGTGAGAAAGCCGGTGAATAAGATCACCGAACGTTATTTTCTGATTGTTTCACAGCGGTTACGTTCTAAAGCACAAACAGCTGTAGCAGAGACTCTCACACACCGAGCTGATATTAAAAGAGCGCACATAAATTTGGTAAATAACACAAATAAAGACAATCTCTACTGCGTTTTGCTGTCATTTATAGTTGCTGAGCCCTCCACATGTGTGCAGCACAGCAGAGGAGACAGACAGCAGTGGAGACTTGAAGACAACTAAACTCGTTATGTTACTGTAAATGCCATAAAAGCTTTGTGAGTAAAAAGCTAAGAAGAGTAATTTATCAATGTGATCCATGCAAAAGATGGACAGACCCCAAATGATGAGAAATATTGCCGTAAGGAGTGTGATTTGCGTCACAACAATATAAACGATAGAGCACTATATGAAACGATAGACATTTTTCTTTCGTCACATGATATATATTGTCATATTGCACAGCCCTAGTACATACCATATTTGGATGACCCTGAACAGAGCTTATATGTTCATTTTTTGGTATCATTTACCGTTTGTCTGTAATTGGTTACCAAACTTTTGAAGGCATGGCCAGATGCACTTAACGAGCCATAACTCTTCAATGCTAATTCGGATTGACACCAAATTTGGGAATCTTGTACATACAATGACTGTATGTATGTATTTGGGCTCACAGATGTAAGAATTCACAAGAACTAGTGTGTAAAATCTGATACATTTCTACTCACAGGGGGCGCTACTGTATATTATAACATGATTTTTCTACAGTTCTGTTGTCTTAAATGAGATGAAACTTGGTACACAAGTTCTCCTTGTCAATGTGCACAACATATTGAAACATGGCACCAATAGCCCCATCTTGTGGCCATTACTGAAACACCTACATACTGCTTATTAAGTTCCATATCTCTTAATTATAATATTCCATGGTGACCAAATTCAGCAAAGTTGCACAGCTGTGGATGCAGAAACTGGCAGGAGCAGCTAGCATTTTGCATCTCTCACACGGAATTTCTTTAGAAATTGTAGAATTTTCTAGTTAATTTGCTGTTAGTTGAGTAGCTAGGTGGGCTCCTGAGCTATACTTACAGTATGTTATGGAACACGTGTTTGTGTGTTTGTGTTACTGTAGTGGCAGTATGTCTTTCATATGTCATCTGCTATGACCTGTCTGACTGTAACTTTTGTTATTTGTCACTGTGCATGGCAACAAAACTAGTTTCCCCTCTGGGGATTAATACATTCATCAAATTCATCTAATAAAAGTTAATTTAATAGGATTGAGATATCTGTGTTCTAAATGCCATATACTTATGTACGTGATAACACTGTGGGCCTCAAGAAGCATTTGTATGAACAAATGTGTTCTTAAGTGGCACGTATGAGTGAATTAAGAGAATTTGTCACATTCATCAATTTCCTCATACTTCTCTGAGGTACAAAAAAAATCAACCGTCATACAAGAAATAGTCTGTCTTTCTCCACAAGGGGACAGACACTCGTTTGATTTATCAGTTATAATGTATTGAATTTGGAGTTTAAATATGTTACCAAAATGAACAAAAATAATTATAATTGACTAAAACTTAATGCAAAATATTCTGATAACCATATCATCATCATGCCAGTTCAGCAGTTGTTAGGACAATAATTCCCTCACTCCCACAGGTGCCGCATGGTTTATATACATGTCACAACTTTGCTTCTTCCCCGGAGTTTTTTGTGCTTTCTCATCTCACAGGAGAACCTGAGTCCCGGGCCGAACCTTCGCGGTCCTTCACAGTCCTGATGGCATCCTTCCCTGGCTATTGCTGCTTGTGCTTGTTGTTGTTGTTGTTGTGATTGTTTTTCTTCTGTCCCCCCTCCCCCTTTCCCTCTCTCTTTCTCTCTCTCAACCCAACCGGTCAAAGCAGATGGCCGCCCACCAAGAGCCAGGGTCTGCTTGAGGTTTCTACCCGTTAAAGGGGAGTTTTTCCTTACCACTGTCGCCAAGTGCTTGCTCATGGGGGAATTGTTGGGTCTCTGTATATTAAAGAGTCTTGACCTGCTCTGTGTGAAAAGTGCCTTGAGATGACTTCTGTTGTGATATGGCGCTATATAAATAAAAATTGATTGATTGATTGATTGACTGTACAGGGGAACATCTGACACTATAAAATCATTTAATGTAGAATATTCTCTCATCCATAGCTGTCTAACCTGTTTTTGTCATCCAAGGTGTCTAACATTACACTCTTTATTGCTGCTCTGATGACATGTTGTTGGCAGCTGAATTTATATTTTCTAATAGTTTCGGGTCCTCTAATATGACTACTGACACAGATACATATATTTTGTTTTTGTCTGCTGTCTTCCAGCAGCAGGATTTGAAGCTTGATGGAGTGAAGCACTTCTTTTTACTCTTTGGGAACATTTTTGTGAATGAAACTTGAAACTATATGGACAGTTTAGGGGTGATGATTATGCTAATGATGGAATCTCATAAATGTTCACCTTCTCATGAACAGGTGACATTCATCAGACTGAAACCAGAGATTTAGGACAACTTTTTGCAGTTAAGGGAGTTTGTTGAATATGACTTGGAACACACGCAAACAAACCTCACAAAAAACAGATTCAGGAGAAGAATACATAAATATTTTTTGCATGAGGCCTAATGATTCCTCCTCTGATTGTTTTTGCACTTACAAATACTGTACTCGATTCACGACTAAAACTCTGTGTGCACACAAAGGAAGAAGCCTAAATTAAATACACACACACACACCCACAGACCTGATTCCATAGCGTGTGAAGACAGGGATGGAGTCCAGAGCGTCGTTCTCCACCTGTTTGTAGAATCTTTGCAGGTGTGCTGGCAGCCATGGGCAGCTGTGTAAACCTGGCTCCACTGGAACACGAGTGTATGGAATCCTGAGATGTGACAGGACCTGTCCAAACACCTCTCGCACCCCTGCAACACAGTCACAACAGCATCAGTACTCTCATCTCTCCTGAGCCAAGGGATTTGCATGGTTAACCTGCCCATTAAACTGTTAATGGACAACTACTAATTTCATCTTCGTGTTTTATTCTGTGATCTAGCCTCTAACTTTTTGGAGGGTAAGAGGATGAATTAAAGCCATTTTGTTGTTACCTACAAGCCCAAGTTAAGATAACCCTGAAGACAATTTTGACAAATCTCCTCCAGAGACAAAGAAGACATTATACTACTGTTTTCACAGGCTGAGTAGAACTACATTTGCATGATGAGCACATGAGTAAACTGATCTTCATGTGTAAAATCACAGTGTTCCATTTTATCTGTCATATTTACAACCCAAACTGCTTAAAGTCATGTCTAATAATTTATCAGACGTATAAATAATACTATCTCAGGCATTGTGGCAGAATCAGCTCAATGCTTTTTGGAAACCTTTGGATGCACATTAGGACTTTGTATGAATGTATGAATATAAATTTGACATTCTGTGAGCCCACATATATAGTTAAAAATAAGGGTTTTTTTAGTCCCCAATTGAACAAGCCATCCCCAAACAACTGGTCTTAAGTCAGAAATTTGTCCCTAAGAAAAAAAAAAGTGCAAGAGTGCATGCACCAAAAATGACATCACGTCTTTCACGCCAGGCATGAAGGCTCCACAAGTTGTTGCAGCACTTGGTTGTGCACCTCTGAATTTATGTAACTAGGCTCACGCCAGAGCTTTTCATCTCAAGATGGACATGTTCGAAGATAGACTGGCCGAGCAGGTTCACCTGTAAAGAAACCTCTGTTACCCTTCCTTGGGAGACAGCCAAATGGCTCAATTCATAGAGAGAGATAGCCACCACACTGGCAAAAGATGAGGCATTTTGCCAGAAAATGTGGAAAAATATGAGGGATTGCTTTGTGAAAGCAAAAAAAGGAACCATGCAAAGAGTGGCAACCCAGGTGGAAACAGAGTGGTCCCGCCAATTCTGGTGGAGCTGGGATGGCTGTCCCAGTTCATCAAACATGGAGAGACAGGCAAAAATTTAGATTTGCAGGTAAGCGACAGTAATTACAGTACAGAAATGCAAGGTTTGGCAGTATGGCGGTACATTCCTTTACCTCCACTCTCTCTATTGTAGTTCATTTTGTGTGTCTTTATAGCACGTGTTCTCTTTTACTTGTCAGAATGTAACCACACAACAAATCGGGGAAATAACTTTGTAACAACTCTTTCCATCTTGATGTGCAGAACAAAGTAAACTAAGACCAGAAATGGTAACAAAGAAGACTTCATGTTTGAGTGGAGTTGTATCCCAGTTTCATTATTACATAACCAGTATCATATCTACTGCTTAGAATTAGTAGAATGAGTGCTATTATCAGTACTCATTTTACAAACATGGCGTATTCACTGTTTTATATCCATTATCATTTCCGGTTGTTTTGGTTTGTCTTTGTTCTGCAGGAGTTAATTTGTTAAATACCAGAGTAGCTGGCAGTGTGCTTTGTTTGCCTTATTATATGGTGTTATGGGGTAACCTCATTATAACTACAGTTTTGTTTATTAAAGGATGACGAGCAAGATGCACACAAGTGACTCCACTGAAGTTCTGCACCCTGGATGAGCCCATGTCTTCATTGGCACTGGGCACACTCTCACATCACTTTCAGGACCATCGTTTACGACAGACAACATCTGGCAGCTCTTCACCCTCTGTGAAGGACTCACCATCTCTCCTGCCTCAACTCTCCACCTAGTAAACATAGGCAGCAAGTGAACAGTCAGTTCTTGAAGTTGATGTGTTCGAAGCAGGAAAAATGAGCAAGCGTAAGGATCTGGGCTACTATGACAAGGTCCAAATTGCGATGGCTAGATGATTGGGTCAGAGCATTACCAAACCGGCAGGTCTTGTGGGATGTTCCCAGTATGAAGTGGTCAGAACACACAGTGCAGCGCAGCTTGCTGCATATGGGGCTGCATAGCTGCAGACCAGTCAGAGTGCCCATGCTAACCCCTGGCCACTGCCGAAAGCACCTACAATGGGCACATGAGCGTCAGAACTGGACCATGTAGCAATGGAAAAAGGTGGCCTGATCTGACGAATTACGTTTTCTTTTACATAATGTCAACGGCCGGGTGCGTGTGCGTTGTTTAACTGGGGAAGATATGGCACATGGTAACGCTAGCAGCTGCTCTCATGTCTCCATGGATCTCAGTTCTTGTTTTCAGCGGCAACTCTCTTGCTCTCTGCCTGCTAAGCCTGCTCTCGGTGTGTCTCTCTCCGGATGGCAGGCGAGTTGCTCTGGTTCTGGTTCTAAGCGGCGGTCGTCCCCTGGCTCGTCCCCGTCTGTGCGCGCCGCAGCCCAGCTGTACATGGACGACGACCCACTGGCAGAAACCTGAAGCCCGCCATCACTAACTCTTATATAAGGGGAAGATCTAAACTAAAAATCTAATGTTAAAGATCAAAGTAAGCACTCTACGGATGAGCATCATTGATGAATCTTATTTTGTAAAATGTCCAGTGTAACCGGTGACACCGTTGTTGTCATGAGTTTATTAGTCAGTGGGAAAATTTCCTCATCCTGGCATCCCTAGACAATACTACATAAATGAAATGATAATACAGCAATACATTTACCAGAAGACAACTGACATATACATTTTCATGAATATTGGACCTTACATGTAGGGGGTGACTATCACTTCCTGTGTCCACTATGTGGTGCTACAGAATATCCACTAATTATATGTCATGTTGCTGAATTTCATGTGCAGACCACACCAAATTTCATGTAAATCGGATGATGTTTGTCACATACAGCTAAATTCCTTGTCAGTAGGTGGCGCTATGACTATGACTCAGTATTGACATGTAGATGTGTTCAGGCCTGGACTCTTATCAGGCATGAGACATTTAAGGCAGATTGGACAATGTAAAGCCGAGTTACAACTTTCTGTTTAATGCCCCAAACATGTTTTGGGCAAAACTGTCCAGCACGCCATGCCAAGGGCATTCCATGAAAACTAAAAAGCTTTTCAATTTAGCATCACAAAGGTGTTTAGATATAACCTACCAAATTTGAAGTAATTTGGGTTAAATCTCAAGGAGTTTGTTCAAATACAACACCTGTCAATGGCTTCACTTTGTTAAAAAATGCAAAGTAGATTAAAAATGACTGACTTCCTGTTGGACTTAGGGTATGGCTCCAAGAGGCTTTTTTTAAGTCTGGAGATGTTACATCTGCCTACCAAATTTCGTACATATATATCAAATTTAAAGGTGGGGGCGCCTTCGAGCCATTTTGCCATATCCATGCCCAAGACCCATATCTGAACGCCATTGACAGGGGCTCTATTTTAATGAACTACTCCTGGAGAGCGACTTCAAATTTGGTAGGTTACATCTAAAGATCTTTGCAAATGCTAAATTGCAAAGCTTTTTATATTTCATGGAACACCCTTGGTGTGGCGTGCCGGTGAATTTTGCCCAAAACATGTTTGGGGCATTAAACAGGAAGCTGTTGTAACTCCTTTACATTGTACAATCTGCCCCAAATTTCTCATGTTTGATAAGAGTCTAGGCCTGAACACATTTAAATGTCAATATTTAGTCATAGTCATAGCACCACCTACAACCTTATGTAACAAACATCATCCAATTTACATGAAATTTACATAGTGTGGTCTACACATGATATACAGCAAATTGACGTATAATCAGTGGGTGTTGTCTAACGCCACGTAGTGGACACTGGAGCTGATAGTTATCTCCTATATGCAATGTCCAATATTCATGAAAATGTCAATCCATGCCAGTTACCCTCTTGTAAATGTATTGCTGCTTTAATATTTCACTTATGTAGTATTGCCTACATGCACCAGGAAGTGAGGCCTTAATGACACATAGTTCATCAAATGTATACACAATTTCTAATAAGTTATCTCCAGCGCCACATACTGCACACAGGTAATACGATAATCCTGACAATTCAGAGCTGTGTCAACAAATCTCCAATAGTGATACTACGGCTGCCACTCCCTCCGACGTGCGTGAGGTGCAAGGGCACGTTCATCGCTGCTTGCAGCTTTAATTATTAGACTTATATTTGTTTCTCTCTTGCCTCAGTTCATGAATTTCTGATTAGTCACTGCTCAACAACAATAGATTTCAACATGCAATGCCACTGTTCTGTACACCACCTGAAGTCCTGCTGAAGTTCATCTCCTGTGGCAGAGTGTCTGACAGAAAGTGGTCTTCACAACACAGCACTATCCAGGAGGCTTGTATGGACCGGGACAGCAACTTCCACGTTGAGCCTGAACCAGATCCAGCAGCAGATCCCAGAAGGCAAGATCCCCGGCAGAGGCAGTGTGATGCTCTGAGCAATGTTCTGCTGGGAAACCCTGGGTCCACGCATTCATGTGGATGTTACTTTGACATGTACCACCTACCTAAACAATGATATTTCCTGATGGCAGTGTCCTCTTCCAGGAGGATAATGCGCCCTGCCACACTGCAAAAATTGTTCAGGAATGGTTTCAGGAACATGACAAAGAGTTCTAGGTGTTGCCTTGGCCTCCAAATTCCCCAGATCTCAATCCAATTGAGCATCTGTGGGATGTGCTGGAAAAACAATCCTGTTCACACCTTCAAAGGTGAAGTTCATGTAACAATGGGTCAATAGATTTTTTCATGTCATGTTTTCTATTTAAAAATAGAAAAGCTGTTGTCTACTGAGTTGAAGTGTTTCTGTAACCTCATTATGATGAAGAGCAATTTATCTTTTTGATGGCTGCTAAAAGTTGCTCGCATAAATAGCAGCCAACAGAAACTAGAGCTAACATAATGATACTCAGTATTCCAGCTGACCCTCTCCAGCCACACTAAACAAAACAGAAGGAAAAGGAAATAACCTGCTCTGACACTCTTGAACATGCAAATTGCAGCCTCATTCTGTGCTCCCTTCCTTGTTGACAGTCTAATTAACCCACCATACTCCACTGGTGTCATGGAGTAGTTCCCTTATTCCACACTATATTAACATTGTATTAAATGTATTCATCATAAACTGTTTGGACAGCTCATACATTTAAATACATGTACTTTTCCTGTTCTGTATCTCTTCCGGAGTAAAAAATAATAATGATGTACAGAGACATAACATGAATGAATTAAGCTGAAATTTTAGAAAGCTACAAACAATTTTAGATTTGGAAAATTAACAAGGGTCATGATCAGCTTCATTCTTTTACACACTGCATTTTTGTGTCCACTCAGACAAAGCAAATCAAACACATTTATTCTTAAAGCTATAATATGTAACTATTCCTTTTAAAATGTCTAAAAATGACTAGACCTACGTTATATATGTTGTTTAGTTGTGTACTTACGTTATCCCAAATGTTTCCAACAATTTTCAAACCCAGAGAAATGTGCAATTTTAATCAAGGTAACAGTCCATTTAATTTGGTCACCTGTCAGTGGTTTCATACCCCCTCTACCAAAGAGTATACATGCACAAGATGCATGCATCGGCATTGTGATTGTCCACCACAATGGTGTCTAACAAAGAGTATACGCATACAAGATAATACATCGGTGTTGTGGTTGTCTGCCAGAAACTGTCATAAATCATCTTTTATTCAGTTTTAAGCCACATTTTTCCAATAAACTTTCTAGAATTTGGTTGTTTTTAACCGTTACTTATCTTTTAACTGGATGAAGGATTTTAGTCATCGGACATCTGGATGGGTGCCGAAAAGTGGCTCCTAATATTACTCTGTTTTTAAAAATATCACCCATATTGCTTGTCTTACACCTACAAACAAAGCCTATATTAAATTGTGTATTTATCAGACTGATTTCAATTTGTACATATTAATGATGAATCCTCCATGAAGGCAAAAGTTAGACATGGAGTTCCACAAGGTTCTGTACTTGGACCAATACTATTCACCTTGTATATGCTTCCTTTGGATAATATTATTAGGAAACACTCCATAAATTTACATTGTTGTGCAGATGATACCCAACTATATTTATCAATGAAGCCAGATGAAACCAATCAGTTAAACAAACTCCAAGCATGCCTTAAGGACATAAAGACCTGGATGACCTGCAATTTTCTACTACTAAACTCAGATAAAACTGAAGTTATTGTGCTTAGCCCTAAACACCTTAGAAACACATTATCTAATGAAATAGCTACTATATGGCATTACCCTGGCCTCCAGCACCACCATAAGGAATCTGGGAGTTATCTTTGTTCAGGATATGTCCTTTAACTCCCACACAAATTAAATTTCAAATACTGCCTTTTTTCCCTTGCGTAATGTTGCAAAAATCAGGCACATCCTTGCCCAAAAAGATACAGAAAAACTAGTCCACGCATTTGTTACTTCTAGGCTGGATTATTGCAATTCCTTATTATCAGGCTGCCCTAACAAGGCTCTAAAGACTCTCCAGTTGGTCCAGAATGCTGCTGCACGTGTACTAACAAAAACTAGAAAAAGAGATCACATTTCTCCCATTTTAGCTTCGCTACATTGGCTTCCTGTAAAATCTAGAATAGAATTTAAAGTCCTTCTCCTAACGTAAAAAGCCCTTAATGGTCAGGCACCATCATATCTTGAAGAGCTCATGGTACCACATTATCCCACCAGGACACTGTGCTCCCAGAATGCAGGCTTACTGGTGGTTCCTACAGTCTTTAAAAGTAGAATGGGAGGCAGAGCCTTCAGCTATCAGGCTCCTCTCCTGTGGAACCATCTTCCAGATTCGGTCCGGGGGGCAGACACCCTCTCTACGTTTAAGAGTAGGCTTAAAACTTTCTTTTTTGATAAAGCTTATAGTTAGGCCCGACCAGGCTCACCTTGGATCAGCCCTTAGTTATGCTTCTATAGGCCTAGACTGCCGGGGGACTTCCCATGATGCTCTGAGTTCCTCTCTCCTCGTCCTCCTCTCCATCTGTATGCATTCATGTAACATCAATGCATGTTACTAACTTGGCTTCTTCCCCGGAGTTTTTTGTGCTTTCTCATCTTGCAGGAAACCTTGGGTTGCAGGCCAACCCTTCACGGTCCTTTGCAGTCCTGTTGGCATCCTTCCCTGGCTATTGCTGCTGTTATTGTTATGATTGTTGTTATTCTGTCCCCTCCCTCCTCCCCCTCTCCCTCTCCCTCCCCCCTCTTTCTTACTCTCTCTCAACCCAACTGGTCAAAGCAGATGGCCACTCACCAAGAGCTGGGTTCTGCTTGAGGTTTCTACCCGTTAAAGAGGAGTTTCTCCTTACCCCTGTCACCAAGTGCTTGCTCATGAGGGAATTGTTGGGTCTCTGTAAATTAAAGAGTACGGTCTCGACCTGTTCTATGTGACAAGTGCCCTGAGATGACTTTTGTTGTGATTTGGCGCTATATAAATAAAAATTGATTGATTGATTGGTATTTTTATATAGGAGTTCAGCATAAGCATTGTTAAGTTCAGAGGCTGTTCAGTTGGGACGTGCTTTCGGTACTTTTAGCGGACACACCCCCAGTGTTTCAGAGCATCACAACTGGCTATTCAGGAGGAAGCATCAAATGTGTGGACAAAACAGATCTCCTTCAAAAATTAAGTCTATTTATTTTTTACACAATCAAAAATTTGAATTAAATTGATCAAAAAGTTTTCACACATTCACACATTTGAATGTATTCATTTCACACATTCAAATACGGTTATACAAACCTACAATACATATGACCCTAATATTATTCTATGTTTACCAAGGCTTATTTTCATTTACAAAATGTTTTTTCTCATCAAGTCTGGATATATCATACCGCTGTGCAAGGATAATAACACAAACAGAGTCAGTTACGTTATGTGGATCAATGCAAACTACTGAGTGCTGCTAGGTGCCACTGGCTGCAGCCGCAAGTTACAGGTAACACAGTCGCTGTTGTTCTGTATTCAGCGTTGGCAAAGTCCAATTTAATATTCAGTCAGAAAACAAAGTCAGGTTTACCAAAGCACTGCAAAGTTTGCTGCAGTGATTCACTGAGTGTTTGGTGATGTGACAGCGCACACACAGCAACAGACCTGTGCCTTGGCTCGACAGCAGTTAACGCGACTTTTCTCTCAGGTAATGTTACATCTAGCATTGGCACAGTGAACCAAACGGATCAGCCCGGAGCTCTACAGTTAAATAGCCTGTGATTGATCAGTAGGAGGTTAACTTTTGCCCAGCCCCATTGAGAGGCGGGCTCAGGGAGACCACAGCAGGTGAAGTGGTGACATAGCTGCAGCTGCAGGCTGCCCGCATGGCTGCATTAAATTAACAATAGCAAGGCTTTTTGTTTTATTTTATTGTTGTAGCCTATATGCTCAGTTCACAAAGTTTGTTAGGAAGTTCATTCTGATGACTACTTTTGATAAAATATATTTGCTGGATCACAGTGTTTGTGTTTTTTGTTTTATTGTTGTTGTAGGATATTATATGGCTATTTAAAACATATGTCCGGTAGTTGTTCAATATGGCTGGAATTCTGAAATATTAATGGACATAATTGGCCATCAAAAAAAAAAGAGAAGAAGTAAAGTGTTAACTCTGCTCCATACTATGTTTTGTCTGATTCCACAGCACTGTATTCTGCCTCATCGTAAAAGTGTCACCCATCTCTGCTCCAACATTATATTGTAAAGCTACTTCTTTGTTTGTGTTAGGGTTAGTGTATAAGTCACAGAGAAACTCAGCAGCTGAAGTCAGGCTGCAGCTGTAACATCGCTCTGGTGGTCGTTTCCTGTTCCAGACTCTGTTGTGTCTGATTGAACAGCACGATATTTGGCCTCATATCATGTAATTTCTTTCCAAATATACTGATTTTTTGAAAGTATTTCGTAGCATGATATTTTAGTGTCTGATTTTTCCTATCGCTAGCGTAACATGGTAGACGGGAGTGTTTTTGGAGACCCACATTTTATCGTCCTTGAAGGCACCACCACAGAAAATGCAGAAATGTAGTTTGTAGTCTAAGTCCACTGGAATATGTGTTTTGTGTGACCCTGCAGACTTCTGCTAGCAAATGAACAGGGAGCTCTGGGTAGAGGCAACATGGAGGGAAGTTAAACATTGTTAATTTGCATATACTACCTATAAAGTAATGATACAATGTGGGTTGAATATCAGCAAAGTTTCCCTTTAAATATCTATCATTATCCATTCTGGCATACTTTCATTTACCACTGATGTTCAATACCTCTTGAGACAAGTTGTTTTTGGGAATCAGTGGATGAGTGTACAGTATGATAACAGTTATAGTTAATGGGTTTTTTTGCATTACCTGGCAGTACATGGACATGTTGGTGTCCGTCCATGTGGTGGGGCAAGTGACCCGTCAGTTCCCTGAACAGCCTGACCTGGGCCCTCAACTCCAGCTCCACCTGGGAAGATAAAAAGCTCCTGTGACATCATTCCAGTCTTACAACACTGTCCTCACTTACAATGGAAAAGTAACATTTGGTTTTCCTGTACTTGACAGTGGCTGCTCAATAAACAAAAGGATGTGTGTGCTTGATTTTTCATTCTTTCCTGTTACAACATTTCTCAAAAGTTCAACTTTTAAGTATTTGAACAAATATGGAGAAAATGGTACTTAATTTATGTAAGGATTTTCTTTGTTAGTTTAGAGTCTTCAAGTGGAAAAGTACATTTCTACTCAGAATAATATGAAAATTTCTTCTGGTTTGAGTTTTCATTTAGCTGAAAGCTGAGACGCCTAAGCACACATTCAACTGACTTCATGATTTTGAAATTTAGACAGCAAATAAAAAAACAGCATAAGGAGGATTAGTCCGACACAGCTGTCCTGTATACAGTAACTTTTTTTGAACTAGACTTGACCAAATGTCATTCATTTGCATTCATGGAAATGCATTCATATGATTGTTTGGATATGATGGTTCTAACTCCAATTTCTAAAATTAAGCCATGTTCATATTTTCATATGATCATTGTGCATTTGTACAAATCTGAATTTCATCCCAGAAACCGATTTATGCATCATTCTGATTAAGAGCAAATGGCTTCTCACCCTCATTTTTGAACAGTTTCAATGTTATATTTCATGATGTATTTCTATACTGAATTTACTGTTTTGCGTTCATTTCATTTACCCTCATACATTTTTCATCCCATTGTGCATTGCAGCTATTAACAGTTCTCTGAGCTTATTAATTAATGTGTGCAATGAGTAATGAGTTCAAATCAGTCACAAAGTGGACTTTGGGCAATGTACCTGTTTCATGCTGAGCTGACCTCTCTCTAGGGCCTGACGGAAGCCCATCTTCCCATGGAAGAAGCCGCGCTGGTTGACCAATGTGGAGGCCTGTCGGAGGCTTTGACACACCGGGATGCCCTCCGACAGGTTGGCATGGAGACCGATTGGGATGTTGTGTCTAACAAGAAAAGAGAAGTTTACAGTTCTTTACTTTAATAATGCAGTTATTAAATGAGCAAAAGTACAAGTCATATACATTTACTTGAATACTCCTTTATCTGTTGATAAATGTTCAACTTTCTAACTTAATTTGCAATTGTGTAATTTTCAATGTTCTAAATTTGTTTTGTAATTTCAGACTAACTACTATGTCCTCACTAAGCTGGTTTAGCAAGGACATAGTAGTTAGTCTTAGCATACACTAGGCAACAGCCTAGCAACTGCCTACAAACCCTCTAGCAACAAACATGTAATAATGCTTTAGTCAACACCTAGTCACATCTTAGCAATTGCCTAGCACACCTTTTTTCATTTATCACAGCCAGAAAATACTTAACATCACATATGCAACCAGGGAGGGTGATGCCATGAATACTACATTAACAAAGGCCTTATTTATTCTAAATATTGCATGTCCTCCCTGCTTTCTAATTGTTTTGTTATAAATTGTGTTGCCATTTAAATAATACCTTCTACATCAATACAAATTATTTTTTTAATTAAAACAGTAACAAAAGGTTTCCTTTTCTAATGCACAGAGTTTACAAGATTACAAAGTAGAATATCTAACCTAAGTGTCTCCAGCCCATCTTTCAGATGTACTTTTTTACACATTTGTCGTTACTGAAAAACATCCACTTTGGTTCTCCACAAAGAGACGCCCATAAGAACCTCCCTGGAGCAATAGACCCAATGACTTTAATAAGTCTAATATTTATGCTTTAGCCTTTTTCCTTCACATTGTACATTTCTTCGATGACCAAAATGGTATCTGCTTTCCAATCTAATTGAAGTTGAACTGGAGGCATCATTATGATGTACATTTGTTCCTTTATGTGAAAACATAACAACCAATGGACACAGGAATGCCAACTACATCATCAGTCACTGTTTTCAGAAGATCTTAAGTGTGTTTGGGTTTCACATATACAGTAGCTTATTATCAGCACCCACACCACCTTTTAGCCAGATCTACGGCCTCTTTGGCTGCAGAGGCATTAACCAACAGTGACACATTGGAAATGCCACCAGCCTGGAAGCAGTCCACAATCCCCTGGTTCCTCCTGGGACAGTAGCCGAAATCATCTCCCGTCACCACCAGCATCATTCTGGGCTGTGGCATGATTGCTGGTTGCTGTGGAGGACATACAGGAGGCAGATTAACACTCATCATAAGGGTGGATGTGGCTCAGCAGGTAAAGTGGGTTGTCTATTAATTGCATTGTCAGTGGTTTGATTCACAACTCTTTCTGTCTACATGTTGAAGTTTCCTTGAGCAAGACAATGAACCCCAAATTTAAAAAGCCTGCTGTTTAGGTATTTATCAGTCACAGCTAAATATATATCAACCACCTAGAAACCAAATAGTAACATCTTAGCAAGCACGTCAAATACGTCTCCTGAGTGGATGAATCTGAAAATGCCAAACTCCTGTTTTCATATAGATGAGGAAAAACTGATCTTTTGGAAAACAATGATATATTGGCTATACAGATATAGTAAGAGACTGTGTTGCAAGAAAGTAACAAAGACAACTATCTGTGAAGTTAAAAACAAACAGTAAACAGTCTTAGTGTCCACCAAGCAACACCCTATCCATCCCCTATAACAAAGATGTAGAAATACCAAAGCTACCAATGTGAATAACCTTGCAACTTATCAGGAATACTCCTGTGGATTTAACTTAGTCAACCAACATTGTTGTTACATTGTTGTCAAACTATGTACTTCTTGTTCAACTGTTTTGGAAGACAGCGTTTTGCTGTGGTCTAAATGTAAGCTGTGGAGCACAAACTAAGTTTATGTTTGGGAAAGACAGATATTTACAGGGAAGATGAGTAACATCTTCACCAGTCACATGTCACATGTAGCCTCGTATGCATGTGACTTGTAATTTTGGATATGACTCATCCTCATAGTTAGAATTATATTTCAGTTTTACAGTTAAATAACATTATATCAACTAATTGAAACTGCAAATTAGGAAAAACATTCACAGAAATGACTGAGAAATAATTGCTCTAAGGCTTTTGGTTACAGAACAAGACCAGAAAAAGGCACTTTAGGGCCAAATGTCCCAGTTCAAGTCATGAATGGCAGTAACAGTAGAATCCAATGTAACAACCCTGCAATAAATATTACTTACCGAGACTGCTAATTCAACTCTGGTATGTCGAAGTAGTCTTCTAGTGCTGATCTGTATTATAATTCTGGCCAATCCCTAAATTACACTACATACCGCTACAATACATTAGGTGGACAAAATACTGTAAACACCTTTCAACAAAACATCATCATAGAACTATGGTCACAGCAGTTACCAGAGAGTTGAGTCAACTCGTCTCTAAACTACACATTTGAAGACGACACTATCTTTATATCTTTGCTTTTCAATGTCAACAATGGCCGACCCACTGTAACAACAAAGACAGCAGAAACTCTATCCTAGTTTACGGATTCAAATAAAACTCCGTCTTACCCATGGTATTACACGCGTTTGTCCATGTATGTCCGAACCCACACAGGCTTGGTGGAAATAAACTGTACTTCCGACTAGCAAACCGCATCTGTAGCCTGGAATCGACTTTACCAGAATTGGACGCCCTCTGCTGGAGCAAACATGGCGGATTTAATCACCCGGCTGGCAAGAATTACTTCAAAAGAAGACGTCCGCAGTTCTTTCAAATTTATATCGAACTTGAATCGAACTAAAACTTTACATTGGTATGCCAAAATATTTTTAGTTCAATTCTTAATTCAGTTCTTGGCGTATTTATTCATAACACTATAAAAACTAAACATAACATTTTGTAAAATGCTATTGCAGTGCAATCATTTTCAAAACTGTGCATTTTATGGAGTACTTTTATTATGAAAATCTTCGAACGGACGTTTTTTTTCCGTTGATATCAAAATGGAAATTTCATTTCAACCAATAACGGTTTGTTCTGTCCAAGATAACATAGACATTAGAACATTAAGACGGTTCACGTGAACCTTAACCATACTTCGAGACCTTTCCAATGACATACACTGTATATGTAAACATAAACATGTCTGAAAGCATATATATCGTTATCACCACCACCACCACCTCATCATCATACAGCGTCTACCTCACCATGAGCACATTTACCAACACCTTTTCCCTTCCCTGTAGTTTTTCTTAACAGACCTTCCACAGTGACAACTCAGTGATACTGAGCTATGTACAGGTGTGGCTTCCCCCAGCTGGTCCACGTCATGTTATTGGTCGCCAGACATATAGTGTACACACAATCCAGGACCTGCAGCCAGAACTCACAGGCTTTGTCTAGTCCACTACCTAGTATTGAAAATTCATATCAGGGGGCATGGCGTGTTTTATGTAACTTTAAGACAATAGTTTGATTCTTAAAACATGTTACTGAAAAACAACATTTGTACTATGGAAAAATAATCCACTCACCCAGTTCTTACA
Organism: Thunnus albacares; assembly: GCF_914725855.1. Taxonomy (NCBI): domain Eukaryota; kingdom Metazoa; phylum Chordata; class Actinopteri; order Scombriformes; family Scombridae; genus Thunnus; species Thunnus albacares. Next base: position 4,380,553 of record NC_058107.1, read on the forward strand.
ACTTCCCGTTTTTACTTAACATACAGATTTAAGTATTAATGTTAAAAAAGAAAGATAAATTATTCCTGACTGGATTATCCAAGGGGGGCCCTATTTACCATCTATTTGTGGTAACTAGGTTTAACACAAGTTAATTTAGGAATATGCATAATATGTATTTTGACACAAATCCCTCTACAAGACAAGGTAATAATTAGTTTGAAATAAAACAAAGAGATTGGCTCCCATTTGCACCTATTTTAGCCTCATTACACTGGATGCTTGTTAGCTTTTAAAGTGAGCATGCTACATAATCTGAGATCCTCAAGCATTGACCTCTATATATCCCAGAGCGATGGCTAAAGACCATATCCAATATTTTTATTTAGCCATTTCTTACTGCCCTATTTTCAGCATTCCTTGGTTTTATTCCGTATTTTAGTGTACATTTTTAGCCATGCTAGCGGCACGGCTCTATAGCAATGTTGGTCTGTCGGTCAACCACTTTGATCCAGCCAGAAATATCTCAACAGCTACTGGATGGATTGCCACTATGTTTTACAGACATGGTTCCCAGACAATGTATCCTAATGCCTTCAGTGATCCATTGACCTTTACTCTAAGTGTAGGAGCCATGAATGGATTAATTGAATGAATTGCAAAGTAGTAATTCTTTTGTTTTATATTTTGGGTTATTTTGGTTTGTTTATTATTGCACGATCACTGGGATTGATAATCAGGTCACATGGATATGGGCGGTGGTATCCTATAGTTAATTTAAGCACCTGTTCACCTGCATGCCAGCTGGTAAGAGACAGAGGGTGAGTGGGTCGTCGTATTTTTTGTTGACCGCTGTTTTACACCTGAACGCAGTTTTACACCTGATCGCTGTGATTATTTTGAGTAGCCTATATTTTGTGAAAGTTATAATAAGTTGATCACTTTCATTAATAAAAGTTATTAAAGCTACAGTTTTGATCTCAGCGAATCTTTTTGGTAGCGTGTCGGACAAACGGCAAACAAGGCCCTACCTCAGCCTCTCAGCGACTTTTACGTTGTTGCCAGTAGTCGCTACATTTTTGTCAACAAAAAACGGCATTAAAAGAAACATCACCGGATGGCGCATGGGCTTAAGGATCGATTGGAAGGGGATTAAACAAAGCGAACATCGGAGGTGAATGACTGAAGAAGGCACCGGCTGTCAACCATCACAACTTCAGGAGCCGCAGTCAAAGCCAACCACAGAAGCCAGGTAGGCTTACCGGTGTTTATACGCATTAAGCTGTGTATTAATGGAAGGAATGCGGCTTGCATATTCACTGCTGTGTGTCCGCTGGGGACGACTGGCTGATTGATTACCGGTGCTGAAATATCTCCGTGATGCAAAAATAAGGAATCTCCGCTTGGTCTCTTTGAAGTTGCCGCTGCGCTGTTGATGTGGAAATGTGATGTTTGCTGGATGAATTGCCTTTCGGTCTGTGGATGTGTCCTTAAATGCACAAATAATGTATTGAAAAAGTAATCGAAAAGGAACTCAAAAGAGGAAAAATGAGTCAAATAAATGCTGGTGTTGCAAGTTCTCAAATGGAGTGTGGGAAAAGAAAAGTTCAACTCACCGCAAAGGCGTTGGTGAATAAAATTGAAAAGCTTCAACGGGAACGCAAAATGACTGTGAATAAAATTAAAGGGCTCATACCACAAATGAAATCATTCATGAAAAAAAGGGAAAACGTCTCTCATGTACAACCCCTTTTAGAGAGTTTAATTCAACTTTGTGAAAATGCCAACATGTCACATAATATGTTGATTCCTTTACTCCCAGAGGATGAACAGAGGAAACAAAATGAATGGTTTTCCAGCATTGTGAAATACAGCAACACATTTAAAGGGCATGTTGAACAATGGTTGAGTGAACCAGAGGAACTGCTCCACAATGACAGTTGTGTTCAATCTGATCCTGTTGGAATCAATGAAGATGTGTCTTTTCTTCAAATAGCCGATGAACCTCAAGTAATAATGCAGGCTGCATCCATAATCATGACAGATGATATACAAGATGATGTAAAGCCAAGTGACAGTGTGTCAAATGTGGGAAGCAGAGTGTCCAGATCACAAAACTCTGCAACAGGAAGAAAGTCTGCTGCTTCTAGTATTTCTTCTGCACGTCTTAAAGCTGAGACTGACTTGGCAGCTTTAAAGATAAGACAAAAATTATTAAAGGACAAACACGAACTGGAAGAAGAGGAGGAACGGCTACGTAAAAGGAAGGAGCAGCTTCAACTGGATGAGGAAATTGCTACACACATGGCTAAGCTAAATGTGTTCAGATCTCAGAGCATCCTAAGTGGGAAAACCTCTATAACAAAGCAATCAGATGGGATGAATTCTTATTTGGAAAAAAGACAAGGAAAAACACAAACCCTCAGTGCTAAGGCAAATTCATTTATTCCACAAATGTCACAAAAGGAAATCAAATGTGATCACCTGGATACAGGAGCAAGGCCTGAGGAGAAAAATCCATCTCAGTTCTTTCATTTGAAGCCTATGTCTGTAGGGTGCCATGAACCCCAGCAACATTCAGTGTATCGTGATGCTCAAGCAACTACACAAATGCAATATGGAAATGTGTCATATGCAAATGTGGGTCCAGAAAATGAAGACCAAAACAACATACTTGGCATTATGAGGAAGCAAAATGAAATCACTACACTGTTGATACAGCAGCAATGTCTTTCATCTTTGCCCAAGCGACATATACCAACCTTTGATGGTGATCCATTAAAATATCATGCATTCATGAAGGCTTTTGAGGATGGTGTGGAAAGGAACACTGCGAGCCACAGTGACCGACTCTATTTCCTGGAGCAGTACACTAAGGGTCATCCAAAAGAGTTTGTTAGAAGCTGCCAGCACATTGATCCAGAGAGGGGATATGTTAAGGCTAAGGCTTTACTACAGGAGCAGTTTGGAAATGAGCAGAAGGTTGCATCTGCATACATGGAAAGGGCTCTTTCATGGCCTCCGATCAAAACTGAAGATGTAAAAGCTCTTCAAGATTACAGCTTTTTCCTTAGAGGCTGCTGTAATGCCATGGAAGAGGTGCAATACTTGCATGAGCTAGACATGCCTGCCAATATGCTGGCCATTATAAGGAAACTGCCTTACAAATTTAGGAACATGTGGAGAACTGTAGCCTGTGAACTGCAAGAAAGGCGCAGCCAGAGAGCTACATTCATTGACATCACTAATTTCATTGAGAGACAAGTGAGAATCTTAGCTGACCCAGTGTTTGGAAACATACAGGATGCTCCATCGCTGACAACAAACAAAGGTGTAAGCAAGCACAATCCACAATCTCGTTCTGGAATTAAAGGAACTAGTTTTGCTACCACTGTAGCCCCTGTGGGAAACAAAACTCAACCTGGAACCAAAGGGAAGGAACATGTTCAAACTGAAAGGAAGACATGTCTTTGCTGTGGAGGAGGTCACGCATTGGATTTGTGTCCTCAGTTGGGGAAAAGAGCACATAAAGAGAAGATTGGCTTCTTGAAGGACAATGGTGTCTGTTTTGGCTGTTTGTGTATTGGACACATCAGCAAAGATTGCAGAAAACGGATTTCCTGTGCAAAATGTGGTCTTAAACATCCAACCATACTTCACATTCCTCCAAAGGAAAAGGAATCTGACCTAGCTGAGAGGAAAGCAGAGGTGTCAGTGGACAGCACTCTGGTGGCAAGTGGTCTTACTGGGGCTGGTGATCATGATTGTAAACTTCCCATAGTTCCAGTGCAAGTTAAATCCAGAAAGGGGAGCAAGATTGTCACCACCTATGCTTTCTTGGACCAAGGCAGTACAGCAGTATTCTGTACAGAGTCTCTGATGCACAAGCTTGACCTTACAGGGAAGAAGGTACATATTCTTTTACGGACAATGGGCCAAGAGAAAGTTGTGAGCAGTCACATCGTGTCAGGCCTGGAGGTAGCTGGCTTGAATGAGGAGCACTTCTGTGAACTGCCCAAGGCTTACACGCAGATGTGCATGCCTGTTCACAAGGGGAACATTCCGAGACAGAGTGATCTTCAGAGATGGCCTCATTTAAAACATGTCAATTTGCCTGAGATTGAGGCAGGGATTGAGCTGTTGATAGGGACAAATGTTTCTAAGGCCTTGGAACCATTGCAAGTCATACACAGTGTTAATAATGGACCCTATGCAATAAGGACAATGCTGGGTTGGACTGTGAATGGACCACTGAAAGGAGACAGTGGAGATGCAATGGACTGTGAGCAGCCAGAGTTACAAGTGAACAGAGTGTCAGTTGTGTGTTTGGACGAACTTTGGCAGCAGCAATTTAAGGCAGATTTCCCTGAATGCAGCATGGATGAACAAATTGGCATGTCAAGAGAAGATCAAAAGTTTATGGAACTGGTCACAAACTCAGCAAAGCAAGTGAATGGCCACTATCAGATCAACTTACCTCTGAGGAAAAGGGACGTTAGCATGCCAAATAATAAGAAAATCATTGAGCAGCATGCCTTACACCTGAAGAAGAGGCTTCAGAAGGATTCCTCATTTCATGCTGATTATATGGCCTTCATGAATGACCTTGTTGCCAAAGGTTATGCTGAAAGGGTGCCTGAAGAGGATGTGGAACGTAGTGATGGCAAGGTCTGGTATATTCCGCACCATGGCGTCTACCATCCTACAAAAGGAAAGATCAGAGTTGTCTTTGACTGTGGAGTGAGTTTCCAGGGAACATCACTTAATGCTCAGCTCCTACAGGGACCAGATCTTACAAGTTCACTGATAGGAGTGGTGACCAGATTCAGAGTCTTTGTTGCCAACCGAGTCTCAGAAATTTGCAAGGCCTCACACCCTTCTCAATGGAGGTACGTTGAAACTGCAAGCAATCCAGCCGATGTTGCCTCCAGGGGTGTGAAAGTAGATACATTTCTCAAGAATGCAACATGGGTGTCAGGGCCTCATTTTCTCCTTCAACCTGAGAGTGAGTGGCCTGTCTCTCCTGTCGATGCTCTTCAACTTCCATCAGATGACCCTGAGGTTAAGAAAGCTGTTGCCGTGAATGCTGTACAGGTCAGAGAGGAGGTTGATGCAGTGACTCGCATGATCCATTACTTTGACTCTTGGACTCATCTGAGAAAGTCTGTTGCTTGGATCTTGAGATTTAAGACTTGGTTCTTGTCTGTTTGTCAGAAGAGGAGACAATTGAGCATGGCTCTTGCACAGTCTGACTTGGATACGGACCAACAAAGACGTTCATTGGAGAAGGACATGGAAACTTTTAAGAGAGAGACAGTTTCAAGTTGTCTATCAGTGGAGGAGCTTGAGAAGGCTGAACTGGAGATCATCAAGTTTAGTCAAAGGAAGAGGTTTCCAGAGGAATTCTCCAGGCTGCAAAAGGGAAAAAGTGTGAAGGGGCACAGTCACATCTACACACTCTGCCCACTGATGGAGGATGGTGTTTTGAGAGTTGGTGGTCGGCTCAGCAGGTCATCTATGCCAGCAGAAACGAAACATCCCATAATACTGGCTAAGGATTTACATATATCAGCCATTCTTCTGAGGCACATTCATCAAGAGGTGGGACATGGTGGTCGTAACCACATGTTATCCAAACTGCGCGAGAGATATTGGATCACTGGTGCCAGTACAACCATAAGGAGAGTTCTGTCAAAGTGTATCATCTGTCGACGGTTGAATGCTCAGCCAGTGTCCCAGCAGATGGCAGACTTACCTTACGAAAGAGTTACTCCAGATGAACCTCCTTTTACTCGTGTTGGAGTTGACTATTTTGGACCTTTCGAGGTGAGGAGCAGAAGGAGTGTAGTGAAGAGGTATGGAGTCATTTTCACCTGCCTGGCCATACGTGCAATCCACCTTGAAGTGGCACCTTCACTGGACACAGACTCTTTCATTAATGCACTCAGACGCTTTATAGCGAGGCGTGGTCAAGTTCAGGAATTGCGCTCTGATAATGGGACAAACTTCATTGGAGCAGAGCGTGAATTGAGAACAGCTATTGAGCAGTGGAATCAGTTTCAGATTAATGATGTTCTTCTTCAGAAAGGAATAAAATGGACTTTTAACCCCCCGGCTGGCTCACATCATGGAGGATCTTGGGAGAGGTTAATTAGATCAGTGAGGAAAGTCCTCAATTCCACTTTAAAAGTGCAAAACTTGGACGAAGAAGGCCTTCACACAGTTCTCTGTGAAGTGGAAGCCATCATCAATGGCCGTCCAATTACTAAAGCATCCACAGATCCTAATGACCTGGAAGCATTGACACCAAATCACCTGTTACTTTTGAAGACCTTACCATCTTTGCCACCAGGAGTCTTCCAGGGGACAGACATGTATGTGCGTAGACGATGGAGGCAGGTCCAGTACATGTCTGACTTGTTCTGGAAAAGATGGGTTAAAGAATACTTACCTCAACTGCAGGAGCGTCAGAGGTGGTCAGGAGTGAAGCGCAACCTCATCCCTGGAGACGTAGTGCTTATAGTGGATAACACGGCACCTCGTAACTCCTGGGTCATGGGAAGAGTCCTACAAACCTTTCCAGACAGGAGAGGTTTTGTGCATCAGGTACGCATCAAAACAAAGAGCAGCTGCCTGGACCGACCAATAACCAAAGTCTGTCTACTACAGGAGGCCGAAGCTGGATAAGCAGTGGTTGATGCACATTGTGACACTTTGACCTCCATTTTGACTCTGATTTTGACTGACAGACATAGAGTGATGGTAAAGATCACTCTGATAAGACTATGTGCTAGTAACCTCTGGTCTTACTGACTTATGACTCATGTACAGGATCGGGAGGAAGAAAGAAGATCGAAAATGTAAAGTAAATTTATGGACTTTGATTATTGATCTTTTAGTTGCTTCATGCCTCCTATTAACATCTGCAATGTGAGTAATTATTATGTAATAACCTAATAATTAGGGGCT